>NC_079335.1:7251623-7551623 GCF_029582105.1 Oenanthe melanoleuca | reverse complement strand
GGATATGTAGTGATGGGATGAGGGTGAATGGCTTTAAAATGAAAGAGAGTAGGTTTAGGTTAGAAATAAGGAAGAAATTCTTTACTGAGGGAGTGGTGAGGCACTGGAACAGGTTGCCCAGAACAGGTGTGACCTCCCCATCCCTAGAGGTGTTTGAGGCCAGGCTGGATGGGGTTTTGAGCAACCTGGACTAGTGAAAGGTGTCCCTGTCCATGGCAGGGGGATTGGAACTTCATGATCTTTTGGTCCCTTCCAACCTACACCACTTGATGATTGCATGATTCTAATATGTGGTCTGTGTTTCAAGAATGAGAAAAGTCTGCATGCCAGCCTGCTTCCATCCCACTAGATAAAACACTGCCACACACAGCTTTGCCATCATTGCTGACTCCATGCCAGCATAATCCCCAGTGTGGTTTTGCTGCACATCAACAAGGACTCTCATCATCAGTGTTACATCTCAGAGGCCCAAACAGAAGCACTGATAAGATTTCACTCTCTGGATCCAAAATGCTCCTCTAATGCTACTTCACAGTCTACTGCCCCATTTCAATTGGCTGTATGGATGTAGTTTATAACAACAGGAACCTGTAAGAAGTGCAGGTGGTGTTGGCTCTTCTCACACAAACAATGCAGGGTATGGGTGTGATGGGCTGACATTACTGACACCTATCCCAAAACTCTCACTAGCTTAAGCAAAGAATTTCATCTGTATATTTTTCAAACTTTTTGTGTGTGGCTCAGCTGGTTAGAGATCTCAAGGGTACATATTTCCCTGTAGTAGACAACTGGTCTGATGGGTATAGGAATAGATCTTTGCTGCACAGGGACACTGAGAGGATTGATTAGGTAATAACTTGAAAGCACTATATGAGTGAACAATGCAATGCTATATAAATGCTAAGTATTGTTATTTTTCCTTACAAAAACAGTTCAGAAGTACCTGACATGTTCACTAAGCTCTAAAACATAAATACTAAGAAATGTCCATCTTTGATTTTGTAAATCTGCACATGGCCCTCAGAAGAATATTATGACAGAATCACCCTGAGAAGGCTTGTTATTTTTGGTGAGGTAGCAAACTACTGTCAGCAAATGAGATTTGGTAAAGTATTTTCAGCTGCTCATTTTTAAAGAGTGAGTCCTCTTTGGTTTTTTAACTCCTTCTTGGTTTTTTATTTTCTCTTGTACAGAAAGGCTGTTTGGAAGAGTGCAGCTTCAGGGTGCCCTGATTTCAGCTGGAATAGAGATAATTTTCTTGCTAATGGCTGGTACAGTGCTGTGTCTTAGATTTGGTATGTGAATAAGCTCATACTCTAATGTTTTAATTGTTTCTAAGTAATGTTTACCCTCAGTGAAGGAGTTTTCAGTTTCTGGAGGGCTACAAAGATGGGGAAGAGCCTGGAAGGGAAACCCTACATGGAGCAGCTGGGGTCACTTGGTCTGTTCAGCCTAGAGAAGAGGAATCACTGTGGTCTTCAGCATCCTTATGACTGGAAACCAAGGGGCAGATTTGAATCTCCTCTCTGGTGATCAGTGATAAAACCCAAGGGAATGGCCTGAAGGTGACTCAGGGGATATTTAGGCTGGATGTCAGGTTGATGTAAAAGGTTCTTCATCCACAAGGTGGTTGGGCACTGGAATGGGGTCCCCAGAGGGTCAAACCTGACAGAGTTCAAGAAGCATTTGGACAGTGGTCTCAGGCACATGGTGGGATTCTTGGGATTGTCTTGTGCGGATCCAGGAGCTTGACTTTGATGATTCTTGTGGGTGCCTTCCAAATCAGGACACTCTGTGATGGTTTAAAAGGCATCTGGACCTGGCACTGGGTAATGTGGTTTGGTGGTAAGGAGTTACACTGGTATCACTTAGTTGCTGGTTGGACTTCATAATCTTGAATATCTTTTCCAACCTTAACATTTCTATGATTTTATGTCATTGATAGAAAAAGAAAAAAAAAATGGAAGCACCTACAAAAGACTTACATCAGAGAGATCTGGATTCAACTTATTCCATAGGTTCACCTAGTGCAGAAAACAAATTATTATTTTGGACTCCAGTAATGTGTCAGGAGTGAAACCTTCAAGCCTCTCCATCGTTTGTGGGATAGATGCACCATCCCCTCAATGAGAGAGCTGAACAACTCCTAAACTGGCTCAGGAAATGCTGCACACTGTAACCTGGAATATTAAAGAGAACAGGGTTGTGAGGTTCTTACTTTTCTATAAAACATGTAATTCAGTAACTTCTTTACCAGTTCTAAAGCTGTTGCCAATCGTGAGCCTGTAAATCTCTGTTAGAGGAACACGAGAGCCATCTGTAAGCTACAACCACTCTGGTTCTACCTCTTGGTGTATCTAGGAAAATTTAACACACATGGTACTTAAATTAATCAGACTCATGAGCAGAACCCAGAGTGTGTAATAGTCTGCCTTTGTGTCATATCCAAGAACAAGACTCCCAGACTAAACAGAGTTATTACTACTGCAATTTGTATCCTGTAATGAGGACCCAGCTCTAGTTATCTTTGCTCTCATCTCCTGCACTTTTATATGCTCTAGTTGCCAAAAATTCTCTCTATTTCCTAACATTTGTTTTAATAGTTTTGTTTTCCTGTCTTGTTTCTCAGATATTACATAGAATACTTTATTTTTCCTGAAAAGTTATGCTTCCCCTGTGTGTGCTATTGAATAATCATGCTTTAATCAATGCTACTAAATCTGAAGTATCTTTTGTGCTTCCAGGTATTGATTCTACTCTCTTCACTTATTTTATTTCTGTAAAACACTGCAGTATTTTCTGCATATGGGATCAATCTTTAGGCTCAGATCTCTCTCCAATCACCATCATTAAGGTCATCTAGATGATCAGAAAACACCTAGGGTCATGAAATATTATAAAGTCTTTTCCCATGCTGATAAAGTTCCATCTATAGTTGTAAAAAGTCAATTAAGTCTCTCCCATACACAAACTAAAATATTTTGCATATTTATTTATATTGCTGCTTTCCCAGGTGTTATTGAGACTGGAATTCAGCCTACATTATTCAAAGCAGTCCCTTTGTTCAGCCATGGAGTTGGTAGCTCAGCTGCACCATTTTTTCCAGTATAATGTCAAACTTCAGAGAAGTTCTTATTACTGGGATCTATTCTGGCCTCAGGTCACAACCTTGTTTCCATTGCTGAGCCATGAAATCTAAAATGGACTCTATGCAAATACTCTAGTACAAATTTACAGATTTGCAGTATCTGAAGACAGAGCTGAGTCCAAGCTTTGAGTGGGGATGATTACAGCTGTTGGGAAAAGTAGAACTGAAAAGTGGGACTGTACCTGCCAAATCAGTTGTATCACTGTGGCTGTTACAGTGCAGGTCCCTGTCAACCATGGCAGTGTGGCCAGGGTAAGAGTAATGAGGCAAGTAACAAGTTTATGAATGTAAACCCAATGAAGGTATCAGCACAGTGATGAGAAACTCTGAACTCGGAGGGCTTGTGGAATAGGACATCACTTAGAAACAGAAACTTTTAAAATGTTAACACTATTTGGTGCAGAATCACAGAAATATCAAGGTTGGAAGGGATCTTTTTGCAATCATCTGGTGCAAACCCCTGTGCAAGCAGGGTCAGACAGAGCAGGCTGCCCAGAGCCACGTCTGAGGAAATGCAAAGCAAAGGCTCGTTCATGTGTGATATGAAAGATGTAGAAGGGACCTTCATAAAAACAGGGAGAGAACTCTGGACAAGATCACTGAAGTATGTTTTAGTTAAAAACTCTGATAATTTCAGCTGAGACAACTGTTGAAACTTCTCACTGAGACTGAGTAAAAAAGACAGATAACAAGATAATTTAATAATATCACATATGCAACAGATGACTTTCAGCAGAAAGAGACTGTGATTCAGTCCAGATGTACTCAGAGATGGATTAACAAAGTATTTAAATATTAGGCAGTTGCAGGTTTGCTTAGTATGCTAGAACCAACTGTAATTCCTCTGGAAGGAGAAAAGATATTAATGAATTCAGGAAAGCTTATTGCTCAGGCTGCAAAACATGTAAGGCCTGAGTCCAACCATGTCATTGCAGCCAAGAACATAATGTTTGGCTCAAATATATGTCATATGGATCTTTAAGATACCATGAACCATGATATCCCATCCTTAACCTAAAGGTATGGTAACTTATGAATTATTCTTGAAATTTCTAAAACAAGTGAAGATCCAGTTGTTGTAGGGAAAGTTGTAATAATTTAACATTGATCAAATGGTTTGCCTTGGTTAGCAATGAGTTTCTTGTGAGACTGAAAGTATGCTTCCTCAAAAGAATGTGGATTTTAAAATGTGTTGCAGTTTTCTGTAACTAAATCTCAAGTTTAAATTTAATTAAATATATTTGGAGGAAATCGATTAATACTGAAATTCAGGGTTTATTAGGTACTTTCCCATGGTAGTAATTTGCAGCTGTGCTGTTTTGACTCAGAGTGATTACCACTCAAAGACAAACAGTTTTTAATATGAAACTGTGACATATAATTTATTAAGCTAATTCTTAAAATAATTTAATCACAGGGATGCATTCCCTGTGGAAAGTTTTATGAAGCACATGAAATACTTTGTTTTAAACTAACAACATATTAAAAAAAAAAAAGTCTGAATCTCCTAATCTGATGTTCATTAATGGTACTTGATGGAGAGTGTAAATTGTCTCTCTGAATCCCAGGAACTGGGAAGCGAAGGTGTGAAAGCCAAACTGACCCCACCTCACCCTGCAGAGACCTGCTAGCAGGACATGCACACATCAGTTAATGGCTGGGTGCTCAGCTCTTGGTGCCATTGCTGGCTGCAGGGCTCTGACATATTCTAGACTTTGATAATGACTTTTTGGGGATGAGTGGAAGCATGAAAAGGCAGTGTTCAGCAAACCCTTTAATTATACTAAGCTGCAGCATTTATCTCAGAGGCTTTCTCTAGATGGTGTGGCCAGAGGCTGCAGGAGCAAAAATTTCTCTGTTCACTCTGCATTCCCTCATTTGTAGATTCAGCTGGAGAGGAGAGGAGAGGAGAGGAGAGGAGAGGAGAGGAGAGGAGAGGAGAGGAGAGGAGAGGAGAGGAGAGGAGAGGAGAGGAGAGGAGAGGAGAGGAGAGGAGAGGAGAGGAGAGGAGAGGAGAGGAGAGGAGAGGAGAGGAGAGGAGAGGAGAGGAGAGGAGAGGAGAGGAGAGGAGAGGAGAGGAGAGGAGAGGAGAGGAGAGGAGAGGAGAGGAGAGGAGAGGAGAGGAATAGGAATCAACATTTCTTATTTCAAGCACCTCCGAGAAGTTTCCACTCACTCTTTTTCTACCTTTTACCTGTTTCTCTTTGTCAGTTTACTCTTCTTCATTGGATCACCAGCCATTAATATTTTCATCCGAATATAATAGACTTGGTTGTGTTTCCTCAGAATTGCAGCTCCAGCTTCAAGCAAAATGGCTGATTTTACTTCCAGCAAAGTTCACAGTAGCTCTGAAGCTGATCTCAGTGGGAGTGGAATAAAGTTCTCCCTTGCTGAAAAGCTGTGTGTGCTTTATACAGTGGGGTTTTGATTTAAATTCCATATAAACATGTGTTTCCAGCAGGTATGTCTATGGCTGTATATTAAAATGTGAGAAAGTTGTATTCCAGTGTGGATGTCTTGAAATTTATGGTATTCTTATGATTTTTATTTATTCTCTAAATTTTTCTGCATTTGGAAAAGTTAGCAATAACAATAACTATTTTCCCTGAGAAAAGCTTACAACACCAATATATAAGTTCAGTATTTCCCAATTAAATGTGTTTTAAAGCTCCTGACTACAATGCCCTCCTATTCCCATTTGCAGATCTATTACCCCATGAAACAAAATAGCACTGCATTAAAAATGTACGCAGTTCTATTATCCAGCTCATAACTTCTTAACACTTTTTTCTTCCAGGAACAACTCTGGTAACTACCAACAATAAATGTTGTTTGCCACTTCATTTTTCTTCCCCAAAAGCAAAACTGATTGAAAAAAAAAATCTCTTAGACAATGACATCTGCAGCACAATCTGTTAAGCAATTCCTTCAGAGTTGACAAACAACAAATAACTTGTCCAGACTGAATTGTGAAGCTGCATAAAGAGCAGACTGCACCCAAGCACTTCCTTCTGTACTTTGCTCATGGAATTGTAGAATCATTAAATCATGGAAGTTGGAAAACACCTTTAAGATCATTGAAGCCCACTTTACATCACTGAGTCAAAACATTCAGCTACTAATCCTCTTCCATTGTCAGTTCCTTAAATTTTTGTCATTTTTGGGAAGGTCTTCAGCCTTCTGCTGACCTTTTGCTTGTTAACTTCTGGTAATTCCTGGCATACTATTTCTTCTGTGGTGAGCCATGGCTAGGATTGCTGGAGCTGTCCTGGAACCCTTTGGGATGGATTTGGACTGGATCTATTGCAGTGGTACCTGAGAGAAGGAAAGGATGTTTCTGTGGAAGTGAATTGAAAGTATCTGTTTCCAGCTCAGGGAACACAGTGAAGGTGTTTTGGACAAAGGCAGGTAATGCTGGGTCTGGGGGACACAGTCCTGCCTCTCAGGGGGACCTGTGGTAAGATTGCTTCTGATATAGAGGTCAGTGAACCACAGAGTGATGCTCTGGGACCAAAACATTTCAAACAGCACAGTTCAAACCATCATCACCTTCTGAGCAGAGCTCTCCTTGCAGACCAGGAGAAGGGAGCTGAGGGTTCCTGTGAGCATGCAATGGGATGTCCAGAGCTGGTATTTCAGCAAACCCTTCCTGTCTTGACACAACTTAATAAAGAGCTCTCTAAAGAAAGGAACAAAATGTTTTGGCCCAGACATGCACAGACAAGGAAATTATGAAGTGTGAGGTAAGGTAGCTCACCTGAACCCCAGAGAGATCTGTATTGTTCATGTGCTGGGAACAGACTGGCACACTGTGTGGGAATGCTTGCACTCAGAAAACTCCCTGACATTAATGACCAGAAATGCTGAACTTCCCACTTATGTTTTGCTGGCTGTTGTATGCCTCATTCTTATTCCAGAGCTCCAGAAACTCATTCCAAAATGGTGTATTGTGAATCTCAAGAATGCCTCGGGGTCTACAAAGGCTTTGCAAGACATCTGCTGATTTTCCTGGCCTTGTGTCAGACCTCCAATCCTTCACACCTTCTTTAAACACCCAAAGCTTTCCCATGGCATCAAATATCTGTGTAATAGTCAGGCTTAACATCGACCTTACAAAACCAGGAAACACTTTCCTCCATGTGGCACCTGGGCACACTCAGTGAATCAGTCACTTCAAGATCTGATAGCACTGACCCACTTTATTTTTTATGTTCAACTGCTCATTACAATTAAGACTTAAAGCTCTCAAAATGACCTGGGTGACTAAAGACCTAAGCTTTTCTGAAATTCATATAATGATCCAATAGCCAGTAAAATTTATGCAGCCACCACTGTTTGAATTAACAGGAGAGTTAGGCTTCTAAGTACCTTTGAAGCAGCTGAAATATTTGAGAGTATGGATCTTGGTGTGCCAGGATTCAGATTTTATAGAATTTTAGATTGGCAGATGTTCGTGCCTCTGCTCTGCAAGTAACACTAACATATTTATGTTAAACTAATATAAAGTTAATATTGTGGATTGAGAGTGAAATAGAGATTAGGTTTATCAGTCACACTTTCACTTTAATGTGATTAGCTTCAAAATAGTTCTTATTTGACTCAAATAAATGATCAGGTTTCTGTTTATGCACTTCAAACTCATAATGTTTATATACCAATTGCAATCTAATAAAATTGGTTTTTTCAATTATAATTAGAAAATAATGACAGTTTTATTGCCATCTTGAGTGTCTACATATAAATTATAGCTGCTTGTTAAAGTTAAGCTGAAGCTTTCCTGGAGTTCTAAATTAAGTGTCCTATAACTTACCAAAGGAAAAAATCCAGAAGTGTTTATAAACTACTTCTTCTCATCTGAAGTTTCTTCTAATTGTGATCTAGGTTTTGCAGTGTGGTCCTTCATCTGTTGTACTCTGGACAGTGGCCACTAATTGTAGAGAAGGTTGTGAATCAGAATCAAGTAGAAATTGCAACTTTTAGCATTAGTCTTAATGAGATCTTGCTAGAACCAATTTCTGGCCTTCCTTGACAATAATTAATATATTGACTTTCAGCAGCAGTAAAATAAGTAGTCATGCAATAGCACTGTATCCTGAAAAAGTTTGATTTATGAAAACTAGAGTATTTAGCTGAACTTTACTGAGTGTCAAATTACTTCAGGAAGATGGAAATCACCTCTGATCCCAGTGGGGTGCCTAGGAACAGAGTGTGAACCACTTAAACCTGAAAAAAAGCCCTGTATGCACCTGAAGTAATGATGGAATATGCTGGCCCTCTGAGGGCAGGATCAACATCAACAAATTAAGCACATTAAGGCCTCAATCTTTTTCCAAATTGTTGAAATTTTCTTATTTTCTCAAATTAATGAGTATAGAAGTAAACAGAATGAAAAAAGAAAAGCTGCCACACTTCTGATGCTCATTTATTTTGACAATTGTTAGACAGCAATTAGAAGCAATATACTCAGTTGTAGCAGTTCTTCAAAGGGCATGTGTAAATATAGATGTATTTGCAGAAACAGATGGAGAAAGTGACCTCATGACTGATACAGGAACACACAGTCCTTTGGGAGGTTTCTATAATCTATAGTTCAGTTATGAGGAGATCACCATGGCCATGCTTTTGTGCTGTATTTATCTCTGATACTATGTTTTGGTTTTTTGTGAGGATGAAAACCTATTTTCCAAAACTGATGGAAACCAGTGAAATATAACTTATATTTACTTTAGATAAATGCATTATTATTCTATATCAATCATTTCTTCTTTCTTGCCTTTTCCCTGCCTTTCCTTCACCCCCCTAGCTCTTATTGCTGGGGAACCAGGTAAAGTGAGAGAACAACATTATATTACTAAAAATTTTCACAGAGAAGATGATCTGCCCATCACCAAGTATTGTGGGTTTAAAAAGGAGGAGTAAAAGGAAGGGATTGATGGCTGTGGAAATGCACAGGCTTCTGGGACCAGTAAATAGAGCTGGTGAAATATCAAAGGAAAATCAGGGCATTTTTGTCTAATATGTGGAACAGAGTGTGGGATCTTGGATGAGGATGGTTTCATGCTTTGCAAGATATGTGAGATAATGAGTTTGAGGATTATGTGGGATTGTGGTTACCTGGAATTTAGAGGACATGGGGTCAGGTAAAGGAAATGAAAAATAAGGATTTAAATCGCATTTGAGTCAAAGTAGTGCGAGCTTTTTCCAAGTTTAGAAAAGAACATTTGAAATCTGAAACAATAAAAAGGATCTGGAGGAAGCAATTTGTATTATATTAGCTCTGCTATCATAAATGATGAGGATCAGAGTTGGCCTGGATACACAGAAACAGATGGCAAAAGCCATGTTTGCCCCTGAGATGAGCTTGCCAATACAAAAAGTGAAAAGACAGGAAGGATAGAAGAAGGACAAGCAGTAATCAAATGTATTTCAGAGTCTGGTTGTGAAGGCTGTGTGTCTGTCTGTCCTGCTGCCCTTGTTGACTGACCCATGGAAATGGTGGCACAATTCCATGTGTTTCCATGGCAAAGACTGCATGGTGAGGACTCAGGGCTGCTCCAGGCATAAGGACATATCAACATTTTTGAGTCATGGCCTAGGAGCACATATAAACTCCTGTGCTTTAAAGAGAAGTTTTCTCTTAATCTCCTCTGGGCTCTCAACTGCTCAAAATGAAAAACTGGCATCTAAACTGAAGGCAAACAAAGCACACAAAACTGCCTATACTTCCACAGTGAAATAATGTACACTTGAAATACATTTACTGTTCTGAATTTATCTAGAGAATAGACCTTTCCCACTTATAAAGAATACTTAGTGACTAAAAGAAACTCCTAAAGTGAAAAAAAGTTATAGGCTTAAGTGTTTACAGTTCCTTAAAAATTGCTCTTTTGAAGAGCAGCTGACAGCTTGGAGAGTCTTCTCTCTTTGTGTTTTGTGGGGAGTTTGCAGCAATCCACACTGCTAAGACATTCTCCTTTTTCTCTGGTGTTTTCCAGAGGGTCTCTAAGCAGCATGTGCTGCACATGTTTATCCACCATGAGTTACTCACTAACTGTGGCCAAGTGTGCAGGGAGATGTTCTTCTTCAGCTCCTACTGAAGCCCCCACAGTTGGCTCATCTGTTTATTTAGGAAACTGGCTGTGGTGACTGGATGCCCTGTGCCCCCCAAAGCCACTCTGTCCCTCCCCTGCTCAGCTGGACAGGGCAGGGAGAAATCTCATGAAAGGCTCATATGCAGGGATAAAGACAGGGAGAGATCCATCACCAGTTACTGTCATGGGCAAACCAGATTTTTCCTGGGGAAATTGCTGCCTGGCTGGGTTCTCCCAGTAATTCTTTTGGAAGACATCATGATGAATTTTCTGTCTTATACAGCATATATCTTAAGCAGCAATAGCTTTTAATTTAAAATACATTAGTTTTCAGAACATTCACTGTGAATTCCCAACAACTGCATCTTATGCAACTTAAAATGAAATTGAGATCTCTGTAAGCATGTTGAGCAATACACCATAAAATATACTGATAACCTTGAGAGGACTCCTGTGAGGAATCTTCCCATGTGGTTTAGCTGGGTGCTGGGTTTCAGGAAAAACCTGAATTTTATCTCCCACTCACTGAAGCTCTTTGAAATCCTCTGGGGTGTCAGCTGCAGGCTGGCACCATTTTAATTTTCTTTGATCATGAAAAATTTCATTCAGCTTTGGATAATGAAGACAATCAGACACAGGATCTCTCTGTGACCACACTGCTGTGTGCAAAAGTGAAGAACATCCCCGAGATATGGGGGAGACTTTCCATCAACTTTTTTGTTTCTCAGGACATGAGGGGCAGAAGGGAGAATGTGCCAATGCCAACAGGTATCAGCTATCACAGAAAAAGGTTTAGATTTGGCCATTTTTAGGCTTCAAGTACAGTGTCAGCTGGAGCTGTTGGTGCCCTTAGAGAAGGCAGATCCTGGCACCCAGTGCCATTAACACCTTTCAGCCATGGTGCTCAGGCAGTTTCCTTGTTTTCTTCAGGGCTACCTCATATTCAGAAAGTGGGAAGACAGCACAGTGCTCTGTGTTGGTCTCAAGTTGTTGTTAAGGGACAGCAGAGTGCTTGGGCTGACAGGATTAACAGATTTAATTGCAATGGAGCATCATGATGATCAGCCTTACATGAGAAATCTGGAATCCATGAAATCAAAGAGGCTCACATTCAGTTCTTGACTGAAATGAGAAATCTCACTTTAACAAGAAAACAACAGGAAAGGTTTATTTTGTTGGCTGTGTGAACCCCAAAACGTAAACACTACATTAAACTAGTGAAATTAGCCCCACTGTTCCTGAGGAGGCTTTTCATGGGGTGGATCACCTTTACCTGTCTTTGTACAGCAAGGGTGTGGCATGTACAAGGGCAGGAAACCTTCAGGTCCTAAGAAGTCTCCCTTAAAGGGACTGGCCCTTTTCAAAGTCTGAAAGGTCAAAGAATGTGATTGTGGAACTACAGCTCGCTCCTCCTTAGACCAGCCTTTACAGGAAGCATTGTTATACTTCACATCTGTTAAAATGGGTTCCAAATAGATGTTCTAACAAAAGTTCTAAATTGAATTTTCAAGCTTTCTTTAAGGAGCCCCTGTGCCTTCAGTGCCTGCACACACAACTCCTAATGGCATTCATTCCCTAGATATAACTAGTAAATGCTGGTTCATTAATGATCACAGTGTAAATCTTAGAAGCTTTTGATTTCAGTTGAGAGGCCTTATGAATCTTGCAGCAAGGGATGGAACAGCTCTGTTATGAGCAAGGGCTAAGGGAATTGGGCTGCTCAGCCTGGAGAAGAAAAGGCTCCAGGGAGCCCTTATGGCAGCCTTTCAATACCTGAAGGGACTACAAGAGAGCTGGAGAAGGATATGGAGTGGCAGGACAAGGGGCAACAGCTTTAAACTGAAAGAGGGCAGGTTTAGATTGGATGCTAGGAAGAAATTCTTGACTGTGAGGATGGTGAGATCCTGGTACAGGCTGCCCAGAGAAGCTGGGATGGTTCCCCCCATCCCTGGCAGTGTTCAAGGCCAGGTTGGATGGGGCTTGGAGCAACCTGGGATGGTGGAAGGTGTCCCTGCCCAGGGCAGAGAGTTGGAAATAGATGATCTTTAAGGTCCCTTCCAATACAAACTATTTTATGATTCTGTGATTCTAATTTTTTGCTAAATAGCCATCAGGGTGCCACTTAAATGTTGGTCATTCCAACTTGGACAGTGCCACTTCTTAAATGTTAGCAGAGAATTTTCATATTTGATTTCCAGAAGAAAGGGAGACAAATATTTACATATTTAAGTAGTACTCCTGGATTCTACATTGCAATTAAGTTGCTATTGAAATATGTATATTATGAAATGACCATGAAATTGGGCAGTGGATTTTTCCAGTAAGAGCAATATACCTAAGTTTAATTAATATATATTTGGTCACACAATGGCTTCAGATTACAGCCAAATCTGATAGACACACTGAAAAACAGTTCATCTAGAATCAAAATTATAATTTATACCCGGTAATTTACATTTATCAGCAGTGTATGTGCTTGAACTCTCCATTATTAGGTAACTTGGATCACTGTGTTTGGCCCAAAAGACCCAAAATCTTCAAACCCAGCACTGGTAGTGCAACTCCATCATTTTTATTTATTAAATAAGGCCAGCACAAGAAAGTACCCACCAATTCAAAACCACCATCTGTTCTCATTTTAATACCTTTCCTTCAAGTCCTACTCTTTCCCTGAGGCTTGTGTTCATATACACTGAATTCCTTTCCCTCATCAGGGTTTTAATACTGAATATTTAATCATTTCAAGGGTAAAAAACCCTTCCTTCCACCTCCATTGCTAAACTTTTAAACATTGCTTCCTATTTAAATGGCTTTTCATTTCTCTCTCCTCCAAGATTTTCTGACTTTCTAAAAGTTATCACAGGCTCCTGTAGCTTTCCAGGAAAGGAGCCAACATATTAGTGCTGGAGCATTACTGTAAATATGTATTTAAATCTTTTCTTAGCATTTTTATTACAAGCTTTCAAAGCTGCAGTCTAATATCTCTGAAAGAGAGAGAAGAGAAGAGAAGAGAAGAGAAGAGAAGAGAAGAGAAGAGAAGAGAAGAGAAGAGAAGAGAAGAGAAGAGAAGAGAAGAGAAGAGAAGAGAAGAGAAGAGAAGAGAAGAGAAGAGAAGAGAAGAGAAGAGAAGAGAGAGAAGAGAAGAGAAGAGAAGAGAAGAGAAGAGAAGAGAAGAGAAGAGAAGAGAAGAGAAGAGAAGAGAAGAGAAGAGAAGAGAAGAGAAGAGAAGAGAAGAGAAGAGAAGAGAAGAGAAGAGAAGAGAAGAGAAGAATTGGTGTCTGAAATTAAGATTGTTGTCTAAAATAGACAGAAAGGACCAGTCCCTGATGCAGACCTAATAATCAGTGGATAGTCCATGTGGACAGATGTATTTGCCATCCTCAGCAGGAAGAAAAACTCCCCAGTCTGCAGCTCCTGGAGGCACTGGTGGGAGATCATGACTGGAAAGTTTATCACCATCAGATGATTCTCTGCAATCCATGATAGGCAGGTATGGCAGTTCCTCAAAGCAAGATGAAAAAGTCTGTGAGTGTTTCTTTTTTAAAGACAAAACCCCTTCAAGTAAGTGAAGTCAGGAGCATCCAAACCTTGGTCATGGTGACTCCCAGGATCTGCAGCTGTCTACACGCCATTAAGTTTCAATAAAATTCAGAAGAAATGTCACTTTGGACTAACCCAACGGTGTCTGGAATTTCCTTAACAAGGGAGTTATCTCTCAGGGCAGACATGAAGGCTTGTGACCTCCTCCTTGTTTCCAATCTCCTCCCAGAGAATGGAAACACAGAGCTTCTTACATAGTGCTCCTTTATAAACCTTTCAAAACTTGAACCTACATGATAAAACATGCTGAACACAGCAAGGTATCCACCAGCTGTCCACTCAAATAAAGCACCTGGCAGGGTCCAGTTTGCAGCAGCACTGCAGGCAGATGCCTGGACAGATCCTGCTGTAAGAGATCAGAAGATCCAGACATTCTGAGGCCAGTCATTTAACCCTGCTGGGCCCCTGGCAGAGGCTGGTTTTTTCCACAGCCTGCATCTCCTGGCTGGAGTACCCCACACAGTTCTGCCTCTGCTTCCAGTGTGAGTTAGTCTGGGGGTCCCTCTACTTTTTCTTGTGGATCCTGAGGATCTGCAGGACTGGGGACTTTATGGAGTTGAGGATCTACCATTATTTCTGTTTGCACTGTGGTTCTGATGGGCTGACTCAGAGAGCTTCTTCAGGTCTTCGTTCTTTATTTCACAATTTATGGCATTTAACAGCAAGCTATAACAAGGAGACAATACAAGTAAAATATAAATCTGGAAAACTATTGGGAAGGCACCACAGTGTAGCTCTAAATCCCTCCTGGCATACAGTGTAACAAAGGCAAAACCCCAGGAAGCTCTGATTGTCTTGGCTTTGGATAGATTTCTCCATTTGAAGAATTAAGCCCAGTATGGGCACACAGCCATGCATCACTCATGTGCCATTACTTATGATCTGAGTTGGTGGTGACAAGTGAAGACAATAGCCAGGCCCTATTTTCTTTCAAGACATACAATGGAAACCTCAGTTCCAGCTCCAGATAATTCCCACTTTAGCTTCCACATAGTAATTTCTCATCATAACTTTGCAGCTCGTTAGCAAAACCATTTTGTTTCAAACTTCATTGTATTGTTCTTTTTCCATGGAACTGTAATATACAATGTCATGAAGAAAATGGAAAGAGAGACATGGTGTAGTTATATAGGGCTACCCAATATAGAAAGGGGATTTTATTGTGAATCTTACATCTATAATTAAGCTATCAACCCACCTAAGAGAAGCAAAACTGAGTCTTTTAATTAGCTTCTTGAATAGGAATAAATGTCTCATTATTCTTAACCATATCAAGCTGAGAACATTATTAAAGTCTGAAGGAATAATGAACAACATGACAGGAAGCACATTAGAGTACATGCAAGAAACATTTGCCTACTAAGGGATCTGCATAAATATCCTTATCACTGCTATTTAGGAAGACAAAAATACCAAATGAAAGAATGGAAACAAAAGTAAAGGTAGAGACAAAAAGACAAAGAAAATGATATTAAATCAGAGATAGGGGATCTATTTTTTAAACTTCTTTGTGTCTGCTTTGGCTCCTGGGCTTTGCCTCTCTGAGGTATTTAGAGGGAGAACATGCCTCTCCAGAAGCTGTAGAACAAAAGAGTTCAGAGATGACTTTTGGACAAATTTCTCTCCCCTGAGTCTGTAGGGAGCATGAATAATCTTTACAGGCTTTCAGAAATCCCTTGGCTGAAGGGAGGTATTATTCTGTCTCTTTAGAAATAATGCCAAGAGCACAGAACCCTTTCACAGCAGGGAAAAACTGAAGGTACATATCTGATCATTCATAGCTGGATATGTTATCTCACAATTCCAAAGAATGCTCTGAAATTCAGACCCAGAGAAGCCTCCATTCCTGTCTTTGAATTAAAGCTCATCCATAAGCTATTTCAACTGACCAAATCCCATTAATTTCAACTGCATTTAACTCGTGTAGGGAGTTGCACTGCTGTGGGCTGGAGCACCTTCCAGATGCATTTCACTCACCACAGAATTACCATGAGATCCAGACTCCAAGGTTTTGATTGTGCTTCTGGAGAAGGCAGACAGTGGGAATTCCACACAACTTTCCTTCCTGCCCCTAAACTGCCAGATCCAGCAGATGGATCTGGAGCCCAAGAGGAGAGAAGGTGAGCTGCCTTCTCCTCAGCATCTCCTGCCCCCTCCTCTCCGTGCTGTTCTCTTTCACAGTCCTGCACAGCAGTGTCTGTGCCATGGGGGTGACCTGGATCTGTCCCTGGACATCCAGCTCCAGTGCCAGAACATCACATCTGAGCCAGCACAAGGCTCCTCTGCTCTGACACAGGCAGGAGCAGAGGCAGGGAGACAGAGGGGTCGTTTGTGTCTCAGAACCGTGTCCTTGGCTTTTTGCAAACCCCTTCTTTTAACTGAGGTGCTGTAACACTTAGAAATTGAAAGGACAAAGAGCTAAAACATTTAAAGATGAAGAGGAAGGAAAGGTGTCCTCTTTTCCATCCACAGATGCTGATAAAATTCTGATAAAAGCATCTACCAGAAAAAACCTGATCAAAAATTTACTCCCTAGAGTGATATCTCTCAACTTTTGCTGTGGATTTCACACTGCTCCAAATAAAAACAATAGCAAACTGTACCTCGTAACTATAGGAAATTATATCTGCTCTTTCAAGTTGAAAAGAGGAGCATTTTGGTATTTACCTTTGCCATTTTTGCCTATAAGGCAGGCACAATTTGAGACAATAATTTTAGAGTAATTATGTGTGCTCTCATCATGTCTGTTTGATTTCTAGCTTTCTCTGCTTTTCTCATGTGTTTTTATTTATTGTTTTATTTATTTATTTATTTATTTATTTTTGTATGAGATCTGCAACTGTATATATTTAAAAGACAATGACTTCAATAAATGCTTCATAAAGTTCAAGCAATTTGTCAAAACATGATCTTCATTCCAAATTAATGTAATGGGGTAGAACAGCTAATGTTTCGTGCTTTTGATCCCAAAGGGGATCAAGAGATGAGGAGCTCTTGAAACAAAGATGTGATTCATTATGTGAAAAACAAAATGGAAATAATCAGATTCATGGAAATTAATTGTGAGGACAGTATATGCTGAAAAATAAATAAAATAGGGTGAAAAGCTTGAAATTATTCTGCAGTTAGCAGAAAGGAGGGATGCAGCCTGGAAAAATATACAATCTGTTTTTATTTATTAGTCTTCAGCAACCAAGAAACACTGTTGTTACATTTGTCTAATTTTTTTTCTTCCTTGAACATGAAATGTGCTGTCTTGCTCTTCTTCCCATCCTAAAATAAACAAGCAGCCACATCCTTATGTTCTATCAAAGGAATTTACCACAGAGAATTTAATCTCTCCTGCCTTCTTGTAGCTTTACATTCCTTTCAGCAATGATTTTGTTACTTTTTTTTCTTCTGCCATATGCTGAACCACCTTTAATATCCCTAGCTGAACTACTACACTTAGAAAATCTGCATTTTCCAAGCCATGGAGGCATGAATAAGTGTCTCAGCATTTTCCCCCACTGTTATTCAGAATGAGAGCAAAGAAGTTTTCTTCAGACTTCCTAAGCAGACCTCCTAGCTAAGCTTTTAAGATAATTAATGATTCTCAATGATTTTGGGGAAAGAAATTAAATATCTTCATGACAAGAAGAGAGCATGTGATTTCTAAAATGATGTAGCATTTGCCTCAGTGAGACAGGGGCAGTCGAAGCCACTAAAACTGGGCACTGGAGATGCTCAACCTTAACTCTTCAGACCCCTGAAGTGGTAAGAGCCAGGCTTTTCACACAACTCTGATGGGCAGCTGAGGTCAATGGGATTCTTACACAGCACAACATCTTCCTGCTGCAATCTTTTCTCTGGCAAAAAAAAATCTGGTTAGGACACTAATAAAGAGTTTGTGGTTGGACTCCATGTCTTGTATTTTCTTGTTCTCTCTCTCTCACTTTTAGTGAGGGAAGACTCCAGATGTTACTCCTTGGCACAAAATGAATAAATATCTGCTTAAAAATACAGATTGTTTTTTGTCCTACTGTAACTTCAGGATTTTTTTCCAGAACTCCATTCCCACGGGTGAAAATGTCCTACTCACAAGGTTTTCATGTGAGCATTTGCTACAGTACTAGCACTGGCCTTCAGATTAAACAGCTGCTCTCCTTCCCTGGTGCATTTGTACCCAGCAATCAGATCTCCTCACAGCCTTTGCTGCTGGTGCATCACTCTCCTGTCCTTAGGTAGTTTTTCCATTTCCCTGATGACCCAGGGATCTGGATGTTGCACAGTGCTGCAGAAAAGGTTTCACCAGTGCCTTGGACTGTCAAATTATTAATCCCTGACTCTAGTAGAAGTATCTCACCTGGCATCATATATTTTTCTGTGGCATCTTCAGTAAGTGGTCACTCAGATCACATCCCACAGTTAGTTTCTGCTAAAATATTTTCTGTAAAATTTCTGCAATATGTCAGAGGTGAGTCTGAGTCACAGAATGGGTAAGGCTGGAAGAGGGAAGGAACTCACAAAATATAAAACCAAAAACCTCATAAAAAGTTCTGTACCACAGCCTGAGAAAAACTAATTTTGTGAGAATCAATGGACTAAAATAGAATTAACACTGCTAAGAAACAGAAGTTGAAAGATCAGGCAGCAAGACAGAAACATTATGTTCAAACACTTTTTGAATTAGAATTGCACATTATCTGTCTGAATGTGCCTCTGCAGAGCAGCAAGATGTGTTTTATCTGTTAAAGAGCTATCACAGACTACTTGAGTCAGCACTGCATCTACTGCCTGCTCTTTGTTTCTGTCACTGATTTTTATAAAAACCCAACATGTTATGAAAAACGAGGGGAAGAGAATTCTGATGCTTGGATTGTGAAAGGAAATGTAGTAGTCAGTGTGAATTTGAAATATGTAAACTCTTTATAACTTGAAGTGCTATACAGGGCCCAGAGATTTAGATTTCTAGAGGTGTTTAAGGGGAAAAAAACCTACACATAGTCTGGATGGAGTTTTTCAGGCTGTTAAAATCTGACATGTGCATTTTTTCAAGCCCTTAACCTAATGAGTTCAAAAACAACAAAATGGTCTTATCTTCAAAATAAATGTACTGTACTTACAGAATTTCAGGATCAAGTACTAGAGCGAATCTCATGGAAAATATTAATTAATTGGTTATTAGGACAGTTCCTAGATCCCATCTTGTTCACTTTTGATTCAGTGACCCTGGATATTTTCCTGTGCTAGGAGATATTGCAAAGGCTTTGCAGATTTAGCGTGACAGAATTCTTTAATTTTTTTTTTTTTACTGGTCTCATCCCAACAGGTTTTGGGTTTAGCCACATATAAAATCATGAGGAGAACATCCAGATTTTGTACTTTATTACTAGAAGCATGATATTACATATTTGTTATTCAGCTTCCAGCAAGAATTTTTCCTCATAATTGTGGACCAGTGAAACTATGGCCTATTTTCACCAAAAATAATAAAACCTATTCTCAGTGGTAATGAGGTAAATCTGAGAAATTTCACAGACTTGTCAGGTTTGGATGAGTCAAAGATAGAATCTTGTACTTTTCTCTAAAGAAGAAAAATCTGAAAAATAATTTAAAAACACTTTAAATAAAAATGTTGTCTCTTACATAACTAAAAAACAGTTGAAAAATAAAATCTCCTCAGGAAAAAAAATATATTTCTGTGGGTCTACACTTCATTTCCATAGAGATATTATTTACTCTATAACAATCCCTGTGTGCTATCTTTGCATTCATCTCACTGATCAAGAAATTAAATTAGATCCAGAATCTTTAGACCTATGATAATGGCTTAACATAAGGAGTCATTAATGATATAAATTATACTCACAGCTGTTAGCAACATGTAAGTATCTTGTTTTCCCTCTTTTGATTTAGATAAAAGTCAATTAGCTCAGTGATATTTACACTAATATTTTATTTATTTGGTGCAATTGTCCATCTGTTTCAGTAGTGATGATGTTATAATGATTCTGCTGGATGTAAAGGAATTAGATTTATTTACTGTTGCGCTTTCCCAGGAGGTAAAAGAAGCCATGTTCATAATTTCCCTACATACAATAAACCCTACAGACACAGATGTTTTCTTCCCTCTCTACTATACAAACTCTTGGTGAAATAATCAGACAGATCTCCAAGCCATGCATTTCCTGACTCCAGGTGATCAGTTAAATTCAAGTTAAAGATTTATGGATTAGTCTTATGTTGCTTTATATTCTGAGGCTTTTACATACAGGATCTCTATATCTACAAGGAAGCAATACATATCTAAGGAGGACTGATATGGGTCCCAGAGCATTTTGAAAAACATGCATGTTCCCTTTTACAGCTGTTTTTAAGGGTTCTAGCCTTAGGGTTTGTGGAAAATGTGAACTGTCCTACAGTTTCAGAGGGGTTTGCACACAGTTGCCTGGTAATGGTCTCTAATAAAGAAGGGAAATGTTTTACTGTTGATTAACTGAAATTAATGAGGTGTTCATGTCTGGCTCCTTCCTCAGGGGCTACAAATTAACTGGATGGCAATTAATTATGAACAAATAATTTTAAATGCATATTATTTATAAAATTATACAATACAGACAATCCTAGATGAATCTGGATATTTTTTACGTGATTTCTTTATGAAAAAAATCCAAGCACACTTGATTTACACTTTCCTATGGATGTGTCATTTTACTAGGCTAACATAATGCATTTTCTTTTCATGCAGCTGCATTGATCAAGAAAATAAATTGTGGCTAAGAGTTAGAGGTTTTGTTCTCCCTGAGGAAAATGGCTCACTATAAGGCATCATTAAGGCAGTAAATCATAGTCAGAAATGTTGACATCATGAAAGCATCTGATGTGCTTCTCTTTGATGTAACCAAGCATCAATTAGCTCAGTGATATTTGCATAAATACCTCTATTTGGTGGGTAGGATTGTCCATCTGTTTCACTACGAACTTAATTATAATGTTTTTTCTGGAAAAGAAGAAATTAATCTTTCCGATGGTTAACCTTTTCTATAAGACAAAGCAGCCATGTTCACTAGAAAACAGCAAATAAATATAATCTGATTAAATAATTTGTCTTGAAAAATAAGATGTTAATTAACGAAAACAAAAAGTAACTCTAAATTGTAACAAAGGATTAGTTCTAGATTTTAAGGTCATAATTCTCATTATGTTAACTATCACAGCTCAGTATGATGCCTTCTTTCTTAAGAATCATGCCAAGACCTCTGGGTTTTATTTTGTTATTTAAGGCAAAATTGAGGGGAATCTCAGTCCTTCCCACTCCTCCCAGCTTGAGACATGGGCCAGCAAAGGATGCCCAGAACCTGGAGAGGGATCAGAGGTCAGCAGGAGAGAACCTGGAGGGCAGCACAAAGGAATTTCTGCCACTCCAGCAGGTGAGTTGGTGTCCTTGGGGCCAAAATTTAATGCCTTTATCACATGCATGGAGCAAGGGAATAAACAAGGGAAGTGGGAGCTGTACACATGCCTGCAGGGCTGTGATTTTATGGATATTTTATGGATATTTGCGTTTGGGCTACAGGAGAGTGGCAAAAGGATATAGCAACAAAGTTCTTCATGGAATGGAGAAGCAAAAAGGAGAGCTTTTATTTAAAGGAACTACACTTATATAGGGTAGTTCTTGGTAGCAAGGATAGACATGATCTAATTGGTGCAAGGGAGGTGACACCCCTACAGAAGAGGTGACACCACCCTGCAGGTGCATCATCATTGTTGTAATTCCTTTCTCTTATGTTTTTCTTCAGCAGTGTGAGAAATCCAAGGCTGCTTCCCTGGTTCCCAGCAGCACCCAACAACAATTATAGAGAAGTGATGCAATGGCTGCTGAGACTGGACCGTGGAAAGCTGTGGTGGGGAAGAATAGGCGCTCTGGTGGGACAGGCAGGGAGGTGAGGAGGGGACAGCACCTCAATGCCAGAGAGCAGCTGGAGCACACAGAGCTTCACCTGGGCCTGGACAAGGAGCTCATGGATCAGGATTCATCTACACTGAGCAGCCTTTCCCCTTTTTCTCTGCCTCAGTTCAATGAGGTATTTTACACCACAAATTTTATGGTCCTGTCTCTGGTAAAAATCATCACCATCAAAGTCTGCTTACTCTGCAAAGTTAATTTAACTACACTGCACATACCAGACTAAAGGAAGTTTCCCCATAGCAGTGTACTGAGAAGAGAAACGTCAGTACAAAACAGCATAGAAACAGAACACTTGTGGACATGGATGAGGATGGAAGGTGGGCAGGGACAGGTGATATTATGTTGCTATGAAGGCAGGATGTGGTGAAAAAATACAGCAACATGGCTTCCTTCAGAGACAGAAAAGAAGCAAAAGCTTTTATCAAAAGAAACAAGCACACTTTTATAGACTAGATAGTGGAGCTGAGGATAGACTTGATTTCGTTGGTGCAAGGAAGGAAACACCCTCGTCACATCTCTCACACACTCTGCAGATGCTTAATCTTCATTATTAATTCTTCCTCTTATGTTTTCCTTTGAGCAGGCTGAGAAAATCCGGGCTGCTTTTTCCCTGGCTTTCACCAGTACCCCACAGTACTAAAGCAGGATCTGCTGCAGGAAGGCTGAGGGGCTGAGGCCTTCCCAGGGACAGGCCTGGTCTGCAGAGAGCACCTCAGGCACGTGGGTCTGTCTGAGGGACAGACAGACAGACAGCCAGCCCTCAGGACAGGACAGGTAAGCAGGCTGCAGCCCAGCACACAAGGAGGGCACACAACAAGCTTTGGGCCCCAGGATAGCAGGCCTGGCCTCTCCAAGGATCTCCTTGGCAGAGTGCCGTGGGATAGAGCCCTGGAGGAACAGACCCAGCCTCGGGAAAGCTGGACAAGGACACCAGGAGGCCTGTGAGGATGGACAGGCAGCCCAAAGACCAGGTGGGATGGGACTTGGGAGAGCTGGTCTAGCAGGTCTGTAAGGAAGGGTTCTGTGAGTCTCTGATTCTGTGACAGTGTAAGGTATCCCTGCCTTAGGCAGGAGGGATGGAATTAGATGATCTTTAAGATCCCTTCCAACCTCAAACACTCTGTTTTTCTGAGTGTCTCAGGCAAGACCAAGGGCAACAGTCAGCTGCAAGAGCAACTTCACCATCTCGTCAGAGCTCAGCCACACCGATATAGTGGCATAAATCACACATTCTGCCATTGTCTTATCTTGATTCTGCTGAGAGCTCACAGAATTAGCTTTTTGCACAAGTTTTCATGGTATTGCAAGGTCGTTCGTTTTCTCTTGAGCTTTCTGTCCTCCCTCTGACTTTCATAATCACACACCATTTCTCTCTTCTGTATGAAAATGATTCATGAACAGATGAGGAAACTTTGCAATTTTTCAAACTGATCCCTAGCTGAATTAATTGCTGTAAAATAGTAGCTCTGGAGGTATGAGTGTCCACCTTCCTGTACCTGACCTGTAATATGAGGAGAGACTGGCTGCCAAGAATACTCACAAGGTAACTCCTTTCATCCAGGAGATAAAGGCCCTTGTTCTTGGAACTGACAAGTCAGAGTTACAATTTCATTTCCTTATGTGTCATCCAGTCTGCAATTGTTAAGCTTTTGGCTTTAACGGTTAGATTTATTCTATCTCCAACAAATCTTTGATCCATAATTTAGCCCAAGAGTTTGAGTTGCCCCTTTTGTCCAGGACTATTAATTTAAAAGTAACTTTGTTCAAGTTGGTGGACAGCTACTGCAGTTGTTCCAGTGAAAAACTGATTTATGTGAAGAAAAGAATGAGACATCTAATATGGACCCAGTTCTGAAAGCCTCTTACTTGAGTTTTTCAGCTAAATTTTTGCTTAGTTGATAATGTTTGAAAATTCAGTGCTTTTACAGATACCCTTTTCCATGTCTGACATGCATTAAAATATTACCATAGATAAAGTAAGTAAATAAATTCATCTAAATTGACCAGTCTTTCCCCTTTTTCTCTGCCTCAGTTCAATGAGGTATTTTACATCACAAATTTTATGGTCCTGTCTCTGGTAAAAGTCATCACCATCAAAGTCTGCTTACCCTGCAGAGTTAGTTTAACTACACTGCACATGCCAGACTAAAGGAAGTTTCCCCATAGCAGTGTATTGGGAAGGGAAACAACGATACAAAAGAACATAGAAACAGAATACTCGTGGACAATGTAACAAAAAAAGTCTCTGAGTTCCTTTAATGCAATATCTGATACCAATAACAAATGTATTCAGGAAAAATAAACTAATAAACCCTCACCACATTTTCTCTTTGCACATTCCCATATCTATCTGCAAGTAAAAACACAGGAGATTTAACGGAGGAGGAGATTACTGCACTAATGATGAAATATTAGAGAATAACAAAAGCTCATATAGAACATAATTTATTTTTCAGTGTAACACAATGACATGACTGCAGATAAAGAGTTTGTTCTCATTTCCATTACAATCTGTTCGCTAATACAATTCAGTTGTTAAACAGAGAAAAAACATTTCTCAAATCTTGCCAGAAGCCCTAACTCATAGCACCTAAGAAAATCCAAGTTTCACCAGTTTAAACCTGTCCCTATGGACTTACTGGGCTCTTCTTGTTCCATATCAGCATAATTCCTTCCTCTGATTCGAAATTAATATGCTAGCATAGATGCCTATGCCAATTTTTTTTCTGAAATGTATATATATAAATTTCTAAATTAGTCTCTAAGGATTAAATACTGCAAGGGCTGGACCATTTTCAGTTGTTTCTGGACTACCTGACTACAGGAAAACACAATATGTGTAACACCTTCTCCTGTAACACCTTCTGTAACACCTTCTCCTATTGCTTAGAGAACTGTTTCTGAAGATTTCATAATTACATCATTGCTTTACTCATTCTTCCTGGTGTTTCAGTGCTTCTCTCTTGTTCTAATATATTTATCTCCTCGTGCTAACCACATGTACACTTAGCAATCAAAAAAGTGCTTCAGAAACGGTCCAAAATGTGTTTCACATGTCTATTTTTCATAGCCCTTAGATTCCTGGGAGTGTTAGCACTTACCAGACCTCTCCACATTTTGCAATGCCTTTATTTCTGCAGTCTTTTGCCTTTGGAATGCCTTGAAATCTTCCCTGGGATGGCCACAGCCTGCCTTTTCAGCCAGCAGTACAGTAAGAGGCTGTGAGCATTCTGGCACTTTCATACTTTTGCTTACAGAAAGTTTCTATGAATTGGGTGAAGATTTAGCAGAATTTTCTCCCAGCCTTAAGCAAAAGACATTGAAATTACTAATAATCTCAGTTAGCCATTGGGAGCTGAATTGATTGATTGGCTAGTGAAGGTAAAGCACTATGGAAATGTGAAGTTCTTTACACTTGGTGCTATTGTGATAATTAAGAGCAATTCTTTTCAAATTCTTTTCTCAAGGCTTAGAGACCTGCTGTTAAATTAGTTCAATTTAAGGAGTTACAAAGCATTAGTAGAGCTGCAGTAGCTGCCCTTATTTGTACTCTTATCCCATAGCAACAGCCTGATAATTTCATTTCATGTAGCTTCTAGTAAAATTATGTTCACTACATTGTAGTTGGGTTGTTATTGCAGAGCAGCATCAATTGACACTGAAAGAAATTCACTTTCACTCTTCCCGTTGCTCTAGGGTCCTTACACTTCTTTTTCCTTGTTGAAATGTCTATACAGCTGTCTACTAAAAGAAATTAATTGATCCAATTGAAAAAAAAATTATTATTATTATAATTGTTGTTGTTATCCTGAGTACTGGGTTAGTTTTCTCTAAGCTCACATGAGATTTGGATGTAATCAGTCTCAGAAAAGAGGAAGACTGGAATTTCTTCTTTTACTACTGTGGCAGCTTAAAACCTGTGTTGAAGTACAGTCTGTCTCACCTGAACCTGAATTTGATGTAGGTGAGAAGAACACAAAGCACAGAGTAGATAATTCTGTGAAGGTTGCTAGCCTTAGTAACTTCTTAGTACTCTTGAGCCTGCTCACCATTCATGATGTTTTGGAAGGAGCTGAATATTTTATCTCAGTTTCTCAATTGTCAGGTGAGAATTTATGGACCTGAAATTTTACTGAGTTTTGCTTGAAAATGCCAACATCCATGTGTGTTTTATTTGTCTTATGGCAACTGGAAAGTGAAGGCAAAAGAGTATTTTCATGAAACAAGTGCAACTTTTCATTGGAGGTAAATTCCTTATCTTAAATTATTTTTCATCTTTAAAAGCCAATTTTAAGTAAGAAAAATGACATGGGTTTCTTTATATATGTAAAAATAAAGGTTCTCTGTGAATTAATTGGGTCTTTACAGAGTCACAGAATGGGTCAGGTTGAAAGGGACCACAGTGAGTGACCTGCTCCAACCTCCCTGTTCAAACAGGGTCATCCCCTCCCAGTCTCCTCTTCTTGAGGCTGAACAGGCCCAGCTCCCTCCCATCTGAATTGTTTGAAAATCAAAATGCAACTTCTCATGCAGAAAAGCCTGGAGGCACAGACTTATTGGCTTAAATGATTTACATCACAAAAAAAAAAAAAAAGTGAGAATTGTATCTGTGGTTTGGTGGAGAAAATGCTAATGAATTTTTAAAAGTTAAGACTCACTTTGTGGCTTTCTTCATTGATTTTAGTGAGAGACAGCCTGAAAGCTTTGAGCATTCCTGAGTGTCAGAGATAAAACCAATTGGCAGAGACCAAAGTAACAGCAGATGCATATATTTTAAAAATATTTACCTATAAAATATTTGGGTATTAGTCCCAATCTCCATATTACAAATGATGCTCATTAGACATAAAAGTCCAAATCTCATCATGATCCCAGTGGACTGAAGTTCATATATCCAATTAAACCACAAAGCAAACAGAATCTATAAAGTTTTGCTGTAATCTCCATGGTTGTTTTCTGTGAATGCAGAAATAAAGTAACTACAAAAAGATTTAGAAAGATGTTTTAAAACCACAGAGTGAAAGCAATGGATGAAAATGTCTGGTTCTGCTGTAGTCTGCTTTACAGCAGCTTTGGAGATGGAGGCTCCAATCAGCCTTCCTATAGGAACAGGACTGCCAGCAATCCAAGGTATCAGGAGATCCTTTCTTTCACAAGGTTTCAAAAAGCTTTTCAGTAAATTCTCAAACATATTGGTGTTACCACGACCTGACCACCATGACCTGACCACCATCAGAAAATTATGTGATTAGATAACTTTTACTGGCAGACATTTAAGTCACATGATGAATTTAGGTTTCTCAGCAACTGGAAATATTTTTGAATATTTAAATTAGGGACATATTCTGCTGCCCAAACCAAATCCCTTGATGAAAACACCCACTTTGTGCATTCATTTTCTGCTACATGAAAGCCATTTTGAAAAAAATTATCTGGTTACAGGTTCTTGATTTTTTTCTGCAAGATTATTAAACCTTGTAAAGATTTTTTATCAATTTGCTCTGCACAATGCTTTTTTATCTTGAGATCACTACCTTGTCTTTTTCTCTTATTCTGTGATCTATTGACAACTGAAATGAATTACTGTGTGAGCAGCATACTGTAATTCTGCAGTGCTGAAATGTGTAATGTCTTCACTGCCTAGACCTTGTGGGAGGAGAAGAACCCCACATTTTCCCATTCAAGGCTCAATATGCTGAAACTCTGGGGTTATCCACTAACTTAGCCAGGAAAGATTTATCAATGGATATTAACAGCCTTTGTTTAAACTTGACACAAGATGTTATTTACCATGTTGGAACAGTTAGAGGATGATACAGCTGTGCCATCTAATCTTAACAGGCTGAACCCAAACCAGTTTAGTACCCCTTGCCTGACACAGATGCAGAGAACTGCAAAGCTCCCAGGAGAGATGGATACAGTCCTGCCAGACCCCAGCACTGTGCAAACATTCACCAGCTACAGCTTCTCAAACAGAAACACTTTTCCATGGCTGTCCTCCTTCCTCTGCTTCCTGGGATCAGACTTGACAGTGGTAGGTTCTGCATCTTTCTCTGGCTTTTAGCTATAATTTGGAAGAGACTGGAAGCAGTCTCCTTGGGTTGGTTTTGATTTTGATTTTTCCAGGGAGAATACTTAATTGTTTTACTTGTGGTATGTTTGGGACACAGGTGGTGTTACAAAGCTGTTGAGGAAAATTCATGCAAAACCTGAGATGGATAAAATGATTTTCATTCTCTACAATTTCTTGTAAAATACCACACTTCCCTTTAATTATTGTTTAGGCTGGCAAAAATATTTTCAAGTCTTTTGTTGCTTTTATATAGTTTTTAGAAGATTCTTTATGACTTCTAAAGGACTGTGTGTCTTTATTAAATTTACTTGTGATTGCCTATTTCTAGGCACTCAGAAATGGGTATGTGTCCTCAGAAGTCTGGTCTATGCTGAAAAGTTCTGAGGTTATCTGTGTTACCAGATAAAGACTCTCCTTAAGAAGTGTGAAAGAGAAGAAATCCAAGGTACTTTGACATTTCCATCTGCCTTGTTGGCTATTTGCCTCTTCATTCCTCAGTGTGAGACATTCAGGATCTGCTTAGGAAATGATGAGTTCAAAGGTCAAGTGCTGAGCCCAAGTATTCAGGAGCTTGGCCTAAATTTGCATTTGATCTTGGGACTTGGATGGTATCAAACATGAGTCTGGACCTGATCTCTGCCTTGGAATTTGGAGTTCTATGGGCATAATATGAGCATCTTGTACTGAGCCATTTGGCAGCTGATGCTCATGAAACCCCTTGAAAGACAGACTGCTCCAATGTAGCTCTGAGCAAATAGAAATATATTTACCATAAAGATATATGTCCTATTTAAAACAATGCTTTGCCTAAATGAAATTTTATATCTCTAACCTCACAGGACTGATTCACCTGCCATTTATGCCAGAGTGGTTTGACTGATTACAACAAACCTTACCCAAAAATGAGTGAATCAGTCCCTCATTCTCTCCCTGTAACTACTAAATTTGTTGGCTGTGACTTCTTGGAAGCAAGAACAGGAGCACATGACAGAGTTAATAAAAATTTTTAACGTATTTGATGTGTTGGTGTTGGTAGTTTACATGTTTGGGGTTTGGGGTTTATTTTGATGTTGCTAGCTTTACACATCCTGACACCTAAGGTAAGGGAAAGTACATAATTATTAATCTGTTCTATGCATTAACCTTATCTAAAGATAGCCAGATGTGCATTTTCAAAATTACCTTTCTAAGACCTTCTTGGGGAGAATTAATATCTTAGTCCAGCAGACACTGTGAAGGGGGAAAAGCAGTTATTTTGCTACATTTGTTATTTTTCTTATTATACCCAGGTCTGATGCTATTTGAAAGAAATCTTTCAGCTAAGAAAACGACACAAAATTGATATGATAAAGCAAAGTCTGGGACAATCAAAAATGTTTGCACTTCCAGCATTTTCCTTCATCTTGACTTATTTCTAAAAAAAAATTTCAACCACAAGAAAGGACCTCAAGCACCAGGCTGTGACAAGATGCTCCCCACTGCACATTTGCTGGCTTGCAACTTCAGTAAGGAGCAGTGCATGGCCAGGGAGAGCTGGTGGGAAGAATCTGCTCAGCTGTCCTCTTCAGAAAATCCAGGACAGCATGGCAGAACCTGATTCCTTCAAAAATTCTCCAATTATCCTATCTTTTTCCCCTGCACACACCTGGCAGAGCCTTCATGGTCCAGCCCAGTGTATAACACTGCTGAGAGATCTGCTTTTGTACATTGTTATATTTATATAGCTTGTTTTCCAAAATGCCTCACTCTGACTCTGCTTGTGAATGACAGATGAAGCAAAGCTGTGTCCCCAGGCATGGTAAATGTGCCTGAATTCCCATGATGAATTTAACCTGCTCCATGACAGTTCACAGGGATGCAACTCATGCTGAATAATGCCCGAGTCTTCCCCACACCAGCATTGTGTGAATGAGGTGAAATGAAATAAGGTGACTGGGAGGGGCTGGATATACCCAGGTTTGTGACTGCTCTGACACATGAACCCAAGGAGAGGAGGTGGTGAGGACAGGACCCTCCTTCAACACCAGAGAACCTCAAATTAGCTGAAAGTAATCACACACCACTGCTAGAAACAACTTTCCAGTTCTTTCTCCTCTAAGAAATGGCAGTCTGGGGACAGGGAAATTGGGAACTGGAGATGAAGGTTTGTGAGTCATTCTCAAAAAGGTTTGTCATCAATTCACTGCTATGTTTTGCCCTGACAATAAATGCACGATGCAGAGCCTGGCTCTCATTTGTGCTGCACTTTTCAGATCAGGTATTTGATTAAAGTCATTACAGGGTGCCACATCTTTGTGTGGAAGAGCTTGAAGACCTCCCACAGGAACGAGCCTTCACTCAGCTCATCCCAGTGTCCCAGTGTAACAACCATTCCACTGTTGTGCTCTCTGTAGAAGGCAAATATTTAATGACTTTTGATAGACACTTCAGGCTATATCTCTTTTATCCACATTTGTGATTCAGACTCTCTTCTTTCCTTTCATGCTGTATTACCAAAGGGGAAAAATTGCTTCCTGGCAGGTTTGCAGGCTCTAATAAGGCTTCAATCCCCTTGCACCAGATCTCATAGCAGTAGCAACAGGAGTGATTGCTCTTTCTGATTTTTTTCTTTATTTTTTCAATACTTCTGGACCATCTGAGGCAGGACTCCACAGACAATTCAGGATAGCTGGAAGCCTTAATAAGCCAGACTATGAAAGATCAAATTAAATGCAAAAAGCAGTTTTTAACTGTATGCTTGTTTCTTACATTCCTACTTTCCCCAGCAGCCTCTCCACACATGGAATTGTCTTATGACCCCCAGGTCCCTCAGAGGCAAATGAAGACTGCTCCTAAGTGTCTTCATCCATGGGTCTGCTGCCACCAGATACTGTCTCATTCCATCTCCTAAGCTGGAAAACAGCTCAATCCAGCCTCATTTTGTGATGATGCCTGGGAGGAGGCAGTGGGCAGCAGAGACACAGTGCAGAACGTGGGAGAGAGCATCAGTGTCAGCAGAGAGCATCACTGGTCCTGTGGGGACAGAGCTGCAGAGCATCTTCTCATGGGTGGGAGGTGCTGCTCAGTGAGGCAGAACTCCTCCTCTCAGCTCTGTGAGGGGTCAGGGGTGAGAGCTGATGTGCTGGTTCATTGGGTTTCAGCTGTGAGCACGCTGGGTACCCCCTGCCACATTCAATCTGCAGCTTCCTTTGCAATGAGGCAGTGACTGGGCCTGTCAGGGAGGAAGCATTTCAAACAAATACAGCACCTCTCTGCATTGTATATTCTCTTAAGCAAGTACAAAACTTCTGTGCTTGCTGCCAGAGACAGATGTAGATATATGATGTATGTTAGTTATCAGAGAAGAAATGCATTGGAACAGGAGGTGTAGCTGTGTTAGTAATCACTCTAACAGCTCTAAACTCCTTATCATTTGTCAGATAAGACTGGAGACATTTATTACTATTTTACCCTGAGGAACCTGTTTCAATTGAATTATTCAACCCATTCTTTTCAATTTGCCATCTCCCTCTGGCAGTTTCAAGAACCTGGAAGAATATTGCCACATGGACCATGGGGGGCTGATATCTGAGAGCCTTGACTCTTCCCTTGACCCTTTGTCTGTCTCAGGGAAACATGGATGATGTGACCAACAGTATTTCATTTGGCACTACAAGTAAAATCCCATCCTGACTGAGAAGTGCTTGCATCCATTATTCATGATGATGATGGTTCAGATCACTTCCTTTAAGAATGAAAGCTGAGGTGTAAAATCCACATCTGGAAATGCAAAATGTCTTCTCTCAGACATACTTTGATGATGGCATGTCGTCTTTGAGGAGAAAGCATTTGTCTTCACAGCCTAGACCCAGTACATCTCAGATGTTGAAACATTATCACTGCCTTTTCCAGATATTCTACCAGCAGTTTACCTGAATGGGCTGGAGAAATTTGGATTAGATGTTTATTAAAATCACTGTTTCCTATTTCCAAACCAATGAGTGAGGACAATGTTTTTGTGATGGTCACATTTTCTCAAGGGCTTCAGATTTAGTACACTGGCCTCAGAGGTGCTTCCTGGGAGAGGCAGAATATTCCATGAGCTGTAATTCTTTTTTTACAGTTTTTCAATCCTGTTAGGGTTCACAGAAGATTCCAGCCCAGCTCAAGAGACTGCAGAGCAAAGGCAGCAGTAATTTAATTGCCCAAACCATGCCTGTGTGCAAGCCTCAAGCAACCTCTGCACAGAAGCAAATCACAGGCTCAGCACATCCTGTGGAGAGCCTGACCTCAGGCTGAGGCAGGGGGACTTTCTGGAGCACATTCCACAGAATCACAGAATGAACTAGGTTGGAAAAGACCTTTGAGATCATCAAGTACAACTTATGACCTCATGCCTTCTCATCAACTAAACCATGGCACTCAGTGCCACATCCAGTCTTTTTTAAAACTTGTCCAGGAACAGTGACTCCACCATGTCCCTGGGCTGATGATTCCAGTGCCCAATCACTCTTTCAGTGAAGAATTTTTTCCTGATGTCTAAACTACACTTCCCCTTGTTTAGCTTAAGCACAGCCCCAGAGCAAGGGGATTTTCCTCTGCAGCCTGTGCCTTGCTGGATGTACCTGCTCCTCTCCATCCCTTCTTCAGCTTCTTTGCCTACATCCTCTCTGAACTCTCTGCTCCAAGTGAGCTGAGACAGCCTCAAAATCTGCCTTTTTTTGGGCAGAAAACCAATAAATATTGCTACCTATGATGGCACCAGATTCTCACCTGTGCTACTGCATACTTCTCACAGCAAATTAGTTTTCTGCTCTTCATCCTTTCAGGTTTTGGCAGCTACAATATCATCCTTTCCCACTGCTCTGGCTGCACTTTTGGTACCTTGCTCCTCTCTCTGTATCATTTTTACAAAGTCATTGCTCTTCTATCTCTCCTCAACTGTTCTGCACAGCTCTTTCTTCTCCCTTGTCCCCCCTCTTGTTTCTCTGCCTTTTTTCTCTGTATGGCATTTTCCTGGGACTCTTCTTGCTGGTCCCTTGCACTGGAATAGCACCATCATTTTAAACATCTCTTTTCTCTTCTCACAAGCTTCTTGCCACCTCCTCAAACCTTCCTCCACTTCCTTCTTTTCAGCTTTCACTAAACATTCTCCTCTTGAATTACTCTTGGCCAAAAATAAATAAATAAAGAAGCTTTATTGCATTAAAAAAAAAAAAAAAAAAAAAAAAAGAAACAAACAAACAACTACAGTTTGGAGAATTATGTGTTAAACCTTTGCTCCCAGACATCTGTTTACTCCTCTTTGTTATGGAAAACTTGAAGCACTTCAGTTCATCTGACACTTTGGGTAGACATGGTTTTTACAAGGTGGAAAAATGTGATGGCACTTTTGTCATGGGAAGAAAGCTACAAGAAAACATTTAAACTGTATGTTTGCCATGACAATTTCCCTTTGGATGAAATATGCATACACAAAACCTTCCATGGGTACATAAATGTGCAGATATAATTAAGAAAAAGAAAGGAACACTCAAATGCATTTTTTTGTTTAAGTGTTTACAATTACTCCTTTTGACAGCAGTATGTTTAAGTTATTTTTGTGGGGTTTATCATCCCTTCCCTTAAATCCTCTTTTTTTGTCATCACAAATTTGCTATTTTTCTGTCATATATTACAGTCAGAGTGTGACTGTAAAGGAGCATGGAGCATTTCTCAGTACCCAGAAATTGACAGATTGCATATGAATCCTGAAGAATATATGACAATAAATTAATATTTATTATGTTGTGCATATATATATATAAATGACAAAGAATGGAGGAGTTTCTGTTTGTAAATGGCTCTGCCTATTCATCCAAAACACTAGCAAGAGTCCAAATTGACTATGAAGCACCCTGGTGCAATCCTGTGCTTGAATGTGTGCTCAATCTTGTGAGCATTACAGTGACAGTCAGGGTACATAAAGCACAGTCTAAGTTAAACCTGTGCTTAATTGCTTTCCTGAAATATGACCTCCAATTTAAAAACAACACAAAAGAGGTGGAAAGCACAATAACTCCTATTCATGCTTCTCAACCAAGTCAATTTAAAAAGGGTGCCTAATGAAGAAAAAAGCCAGTTCATCAGAGATCTGTGTTTTTTTCATGGCTACTTGGTGAGAAAAATGTAAGAAATTCCCAAAAGTGTGACTGGGCTTGCAGGAAGTGATTATCCAAAGCAGGTGAGCCTTCTCAAATGGATTAGGCACAGGCAACATCTGTATTTGTGTATCTGTGGTGGATTTGATGGAAATGCTATGTCCAAGAAGTCACATCTAATGTGTTTCTGAGCTAGCAGCTAAGGCTTTTCTTTAGCCTCCGGTGATTTATTCAATAACAGGCTGTTGGGCTGAGACAAAATAAGGGATATGAAAATAAAGTGTCTCAAGAAAGGTCAGATTATCACCAGGCAGCAGATATAATATAATTCAAAGCTGTTTGTCTGGAGGTGAATTCACTGACCTATGGTTTCATTTGCTTGACTCATAAGAGGTGACCTCTCTTTCCCTCCTCATCCTAAAGTTGTGTAGTTGGCTTAATTTGTCAAAGTTCTGCCTCATTTGATTCTCCAGGAATAAGCTCTGCATTTAGAAAACAGCTTCTCCTTCCTCAAAGTCTTGAGCCTCAGGGTCAAAATAAATGTCAGCTTTCAGTGTTTTTTAAAACATTTTCTTAAGAGTAGGCAAGAGGGACCTGAGCAAAGACTGTGAGGAGCCTAGAAATGCAGTCAATTTATAAAGCCCTGAAAAAAACATGTTTGTTTGTGCACAATTCAATGTACCCATGGCACAAACTATGTAAAGGAGTCAGGTGTTCCAAACAAGGCTGTGTTGCCCCACCTGCAATGTCTTTCAGAGAGATCACAGAGCCAGGAGCTGCAGTGCCTGTTGGCGTCTGCAATTGTTGCTCAGGAAAGGATTTTGTAATTCTCTTATTTAAGAAAAGATGCCTTGAATAAAAGGAACTAAAATGTGGCTCTGCTGCAGTTTCTGCTGGGTGGGCTGATGGTTTGACAGCCCATTGCTTATACTGAGTGTTTGGGCTGTGTTATTAACTTTATCCCCATTGCCCAGAGCCCCTAACAGACCTACAAGGGCCCTTTTCCAAGCAGAATAACCAAGTTGTCCTCCTTGGACCTTCCCTGTCAGTTACAAATTAGATTCATGAAGTCATAGGAGAGGCAGAGGAAGGAGAGAAGGACAGACACTACATAGAAGAAAAGGAAGAACAGGAGAAAACACAAGAATGTAAAGAACTGTAGGGTCTCTGCAACTAAAAATCTGTCTAAAAATTATATAAGAATGGGAATGTGTATCAGGTGTTCAAGGGCTAGACAAAACAATTATGTATTTTGCCAAGTTCCTGACACACTGAAATATAAATATAAAACTGATGAGTAATGCAAAGACACACAATAGAATATCTGAATTTCATCCTGAATTAATTGCATCCTGTAGAGCCGTGTCTTTAGCAGTATGATTTCAGCATTCTAGACTAAGCTGGCTTTTTTAAGACATATTTTTCATTGTGCTTCTTTGTCATTGCATACCCTTAAGTGAAAGAAGGTAAAACTTTCTCATGGTGTTATAAAAAAAAAATAAAACATTATTTTTGCATGAGAGGGCAAAGGAGAAGGTGAGAGAAAGACAAAGGTGGGTCTTGTTTCATTTGAACCAAAAATAAACTCTGTTTGAGGTGTGGCTTTCCTCTGCTAGTTGCTTTATGGGCATTTACAAACAAAAAGATGAATCATGGGCTGGAGGCTGTTGTGGACAATAGTTCAGGCTAATGAGAATAACACTACAGTGTGGTAGGTTGAGATGTCCTCTTATCAACCCAACAGCATTGACAGAACAAAGTGGAAGACCATTCAAAGTGGAAGACCATTCACTTAAATTTGTAGATACAAGAAGGTATAAAGAGGAATACTTTTGATCTTGAACCAACAAACATTGGGTCTAAGGGCAAAGAGAATTTTAAACTGAAGTACATGAAACTGTACTGTGCCATGATAGCTGTGTGTGTTTAACTGTAAGGAAAAAATTAAATGTTTTGATTGTGAAAAATTCAATAGGAGAGTTAAGATCAAGGCACAGTCTGTGATGGGTGTGGTTGGTGTAGGATATTTATTAGGATATGCCTACACTGTGTGTTTTTGCATTTGCTGAAGCAAATGAATGGGCTGAAGCAGCAGCTGCCCAAGTGCCTGTGCTGTTCCCCAGGGCACCTGAAGTGAATCAGTGAGCACAGAGCCCTGAGTGATGGCAGCCAGCTCACCTCGAGCACATGGTGCTGCCCCTTGTGCCACAGCCCTGTGTGCAGCTGGGGCTCCAGCTCCAGAGGCTCCAGGTGTCTCCTCTGCTGCAGGAAACACCCCAGGGCACAGGCTCACCAGGCCCTGCTGGGCTGCTAATTATTGTGTAGTCTCATATCCTGGTTTGAAGGACAGGTGTCTGCCAATAAAGGCAGAAGATTCTCTTTGAAATGGAGAATGTAAACCCCCTTCCTCCAAATTATTATTTTAATTTTGAAATTAAGGGGCTCTCAGGCAAAGATATGGGAATTAGGAATAACAGTTCTTTACTAGGAAAATTAAAATAGAAATACAGTATTACAAAGAACAAACCCAAAAACACTGACAAAGTCAGAATACAACCTGACACCCTGTCAGTCAGTCAGGGTGTTGGCAGCAGTCCCATTCAATGGTGGCTGCATCCTCCTGCAGTGGCAGATGTGGTTCAGCTGGAGCAGTGCTCCTGTAGAAGGTGCAGTTTTCCTCTGAAGGTCCAGGGATGATGTGGAAAGGTCTGGTGTTCCTCTGGAATCCAGTGGAAAGAAGGTATCTTGCTGTCCAAAATCTCAGTTTTTATCTAGGTAGGAAATGTTTGGCTCCTCCCCCTGGCTGGAGCATCTCCCAGTGGGATGATGTAATTTTATCAGTCACACAGTGGGACTGAATGGGCCAGCAGCAGATGATATCTTCCTGGAGGGAGGATGGGTTGTGGAAAAGATAAAGATGATTGCCCCATCTTGTCTTAAAGATGACCCATTAGCAGATCATATGTGCCACAGAGATAAGGAACCACTGCCCCACCCAGCTTCAACAGATGGTGATAGAATACACCATCTGGCCACATCAAGCCAACACACCTCATCATTTTTATTGGAAGTATTATAAGTATTAACCCAAGCAGAAGTATCAGAGCTAGCAGATTTGAGCACGGATGTCTCAAACCTGGGACTACTGGGGAATAAGTTCTAAGTACCAAGTTGTTTTCTGGGAGATGGGGATGATCTGCAAGGGGTCCCTGTCAGGCAGACTTGCAGCCAGTAACTGTAGCTTTTGGTGTATGTGGGAATGATCCTTTTTACAGCCAGGAGGGACTCAGAATTCTTCCTGGCATTGGTGGAGAAGGCTGGGAGTTTTCCACATGACACCTTCTGCAACAAAAATAACTGAATTTTCACTTTACATTTTTGGGAGCAAATATGCACAGCACCATAAAATTACCTAGGGTGTGGGTGCTTTCCAATTTCCTATTTGTATTGGGTGGAAATTACACCTTAGGCAGTGTGATGCTCTGTTACATATGACAGACTTAGGTGTTACTTGATTAGAGCATGCTGGGCTAGAAATTGAAGTGTCCATGATGAAACTCTTCTAGAATAGTAGGGTGAGATCATCATGCAGTGCCCTTGGTCCCCTACAGAGGAGAGCTGTTTCCAGTGCCCCAGGCAGAGCACAGCAGCCCTCTCACATGCAGTGGAACCCATTTGCTCTCTTTGAGCATATTTTTAATATTTAATTTAATGCCTGGTCATGAAGTCTCTAAATCTGCATTGATGTCTCATTAAAACACTTGCCTTGTATAAGGTACAATACATTAAAAAATAGTTCTTTGTCCTTCTCTTTTCAAGTGTACTTCACCTTTGACTCTACATAAGAAAACATATTTGAGATTACTGATATCATTCCCATCCTCCAGACAGTTTCACTCTCTTTTTCTCTGATTGTTCTTGAAACTTTTCAGGCCCTCTTTGGACACCCACAGTCTTTGAGGAGGATGTTTTTCTTCCTTGCTGATTGATAAATGTTTCTCAGGGTCTCCTGACAGCCAAATTCCCTTGTATTTGTGAGATCTGATTAACAGAGCACTAAATTTCAACTAAAATCAAATCAGCAACACCCAGTATGAGATCTGCTTTCTCTTTACATCTGCATAAGTTAAGCTTGATTTGTTGGTCTATTTTACTCCAGGGTTTTTTCATTTGTTCCCTTTTTTATGTATTTATGCCTGTGCTAGTGACTTCAAAATGATAGCTCAACTCCCAGTCTACCCACCCCCAGTTTTTTCTTATCTTCTTGTCCTTTTGAAAATATAACCACATGCACTTTCTTTATCTCTGTGTGGGGCCAAATCTCTTATCACAGAACTCACATTCTTCAGGAGACAGCATTGGCAATACTGTAATAGTTTATCACCAGACTGATAGTTAATAGCTCTGGCTTTCTTGTCATAATACACCCTTTTTGTCTCCATTGTGCCTTTTCTTTGCTTTTCTCTTGTCTGTTTGCTTGCCTTATTAAATGCAGAGCACTCAATTTCTGTAATGTGTTATATTTTCTTCTGAAGAAATCTTTGCCTCCTACTGCTTTTTCTTCACTATGTGCTCAATCCTCTTCAATTGTTCTCCCAATTACCATCTCAAACACAGAAAGACCTGAAATGTCTTGGGGTGCTTCCAAAACTGAAAATACTGTGGGAAAGAAAAGCAGCCCGTGCACTTACTTCATCTTTAATAAATATATACATCTCTCTGTAAAAGTGCATTTGTCAGGCTAAATGCCACAGCAAATCCTGCCCTTTTGTTCTCATTGATGGAAGAGGCATTAGTCCAGCCTTTAAATGGCCTGTGAATGCTGACCCTGTCCTAAAAAAAAAAAAAAAACACATTTAATAAACCACATGAAGAAAGGAAAGAAGAGGAAACAGGAAGAGAAGAAAATACACCATGCTGGAAGTAGCTGAGAATTCTATACTCCTTAGGACATTATTGGACTCCAGCTGAGAAACCAGATGGAGCTGGACTGAGCCTACTCAGCACAGAAAGAAGCAAGATAATGATTGATGTGTTTTCCACTTTTACTGAAGTTTGTCTTCTCTGTTTACCTTGTAACCACCTTGGGCCAAGTGACTGTGCACACTTTATAATGTCTTATTTCCTAAATGGAAAACCGTGTCCAAATCACATGTTTAATATGCCCTTCCCAAATTAGTTTTCATTGTAATTTACAATTCAAGCCACATAAATCAACTGATCATAGCAGAAGACATCCATAACTAGGAATTTTACTTGTCTGAGTTCTTCTTTTATCATCACTGCATGACTTCACTGCCTATAGCCAAAAATCTCATTTTATGTCATGCACATTTAGATGTCATGCACCTTTAACATATTCTGCTTCATGTTAAAATAATGATGTTGCTAGAGATAGGGTCAGGGGTGACTGGGATTTTTTTTGTTTTGTTTTCTCAGAAAAGACATCTTATTGCATGTTGTGATTGCAAATGATGCCACATACAACAAGCCAGTCCAGGCAAGCCACTTAGGTACAGCTTCTCAAAATCTTCAGTGAAATTTAGCATTCTATAAGTACAGGGCAGTGAATCCTTTGTGCAACATCGATTTGAAATATTACCATCACAGGGATGGAAAATATGAGTAACAATGAGAAAACACACAATGATGAGAGCATACATTATAAAGGAGAAATACTTCTGTTAATATAAGTTTTACAAGATTTTAAATGTTTTTAAATAAAGCCCTCCTGCCTAAGCTGTAGAAATACTTTTGTAGCTGCCCAAATGTGATGTTATTGTATTTCAGTGTGGTACCTTCATGGCTCTGTGGGATACCCAATATCCAAGATTTCATTTAGCAGTGGCCAAATTGTCCAATTTGCTCTTCAAGACTGTGAGCAATCACACCCAGAAACAAAAAAATCAGAGTAGGAACTCAAACAAATCCTCACAGGAAAGCCTCTTGGAGAATTTTTAAGCTCTAGTGTCCAAAAAAATTAGAGGGTAAGTAAAAAAGGAGATTAAAATATTGAAATAAGACACCTGTAGCTTTACCAAAAGAATGCAGTAGAAATTCCAGTCTAACATTTTATGTGTTCATTGGGAGAATCAACCTTTTTAAGACTATACAGACAAACAGCATTTTTCATAATGAAATGATGGAAGTGGCAGAGGGAGGTTTTTCAACTGACAGGGAGTGTTAAAGCTATTTGGTACAGAAACAGTCAGCAAAAATCATGTTTTCATATGATTTGGGATCGCTTTGGGGCTACTAAATTAATATGTATTGCTCTTCCTATGGTACCCAAGTCTCATGCATCACATGCAGGTTCTTACCATGAGAATTTTAGTGAATCTAGTAACTTTAGTCCCATTTATAAAAATATTCTAAAGCCTGAAGGTTATAACTGAGATATATAAGTATATGCATAAAATTCTATATTAAACTGGCATACAGGAGAAAATAAATAAGATATGCCCAGAAAAGACTGAGAGACTAAATTCGGGCCTAATATGGAAGAGTGCAATAACAATTCATCTTTGCAGAGAGATATTAGCTGTGTAGTGCTACAAAAGACAGACACTGCCAGGTTCAGCTACAAATGATTACATTAATCTCCAACTGGGAATAGAGTTTAAATGAAATTCTGAAGGCAAATGGATCATCTCAACATTTTTGCTCAGAGCCTGCTTTCCTGTAGATTTCAGCCAGGTTTGGATCAGATTTTTGAGATGAAGGAAATTCCAGTTCCTCAGTTCAACCTGTTGGGCTCGAGTGTGTGTTCTGTGGTCTCACTATGGTACAGAGATATTATTCTCCACATCCATTACCTGCTAATTGCAGAAGGTGACACTCCTGCTAAATGCAGATCTTGGTGTATTCTGGAAAAAGGCATGGCTTAAGGCTGATGGCACAGGACATTGCTGGCATTGTGCCACTGGCATTCAACAGGGACAGAGGATTGTATTTGGAGGGTTTGTTTATTTGGCTTTTTTCTCCCCACATTGTTATTTCCAAGGATTTTTAGATACAGAATCTCCCTTTTTTTCCAATTATTCCTTTGATTTGCAGGGGTCAGGGACATACCACATTCTCCAATTCTGTCACTGCTCCTCATCTTTTTACCACTGGTAAAGCAAGGTCATTGCCTGGGATATGAGCTGGAATTCTGCTCAATAAGGCAGATGTGGGTAAAGCCCTTCCTGGAAGAATTAATCAGCCTTGCATCTGAGTGGGTCAGAAACAGCATCTATAACTCATGGGCACCCAGAGATCTGAGCTCTGCTTGCTGCTGGGAGCTGCCTTGTTTCTAGGTAAGCACTGCCAGCTACCTCTGCTTCCTTTGGTGCTTTCTGCTTGGTTTGTGAACTCACAGCAGTGCCTCAGAGAAAAGGCCTGGTTTTCCAGGGCCTCAGTAAGTCTCTGTAAAAAATCAAAAAGAGCTTTAGCATTATAAATACAAAGCTTATGCAACTCCTTCTCCTCCAAGGGCTTTAAATCATTCAGGCTAATCTAATTATTTCACCAAGTAGTGGGCTTGTCTCTCTTTATGCAAAATACCCCAAATATTGTAAAGACTCCAAGTTATCTGGCCACCTTCCAGTTAATTAACTTAACACTGAAGGAAGTACTGAAAAACAAAATTAAAAGCCATCCAATTTCTAGCCATCCCAATACCTCACAAAAAGTAATGGCATTACATCTGTCTTCACTCTGAATATGTAAGCTACTTTCATATGACCCTAAACCTGCCTTTTTTATTTCTCATTCTTAATCACTATTTGATTAAAAAAAACTGTAAAAAACAAACGAACAAAACCAAAGATAAACAAAAAACAACAGCACAAACCCCCACATGATTGATTGCAGTTGCACAGAGAAAAATACAGGCATTTAGTTGGTCAAAATGCAAAAAGAATCATCTGGCCCAGTAGATTCTATTGAAGCTCTCAGAAAATAGAAAGCTCCTAAGCAGCCAAATCAAAGGTATGATCAGAAAAACAAGAGGAGCACATTCCCAGAGGGGCTGTCCACATGCTTGGATCCATGCTGGATCTAGGGACACAGGGAATTCAGGCAGCAATGCTGGTAAATGGCAGATCCCATGGCTGGGAGGCATCTGGGTGGGACCAGGGGGTGGAATGGAATCCCATTTCTGCTGGCACCTCGATCACAGCTCTCTTCAAGTGCTGTTTGCAATGGATCTGGTTGTATCTGTAAAATTAAGAATGCATTAAAACCTTTGCACAGTGGTTGGCTTTGTTCCTGTACACCTGGTAAGACTCTTAAGATTTATTTCTCTACTGCCCCACTGTTTCCAGTGTCCTTTTTGGGCACTTTTTTTTCCATAATCAGGTTTAATAAACATGAGCTTAGTGCAGATACCATAAGAATATAATATCTGAGTTACTGGCATTGTTTCTCCCAGGATGCAGGTGGGAGAAATTGGCACATCAAAGATTAAAAGGAATTCTACCTGCTAGACCTGGTATAAGTAAACATGATAAAAATCCAAAGGAGCAAAAGCTATACTCAAACCAAGATGAATCTGTAACTGGCTGCTGAATCCCAGTCCCTCCAGCCCCTGCCCTCTGGGCCTTGCTCTGTCCCAGGAATGCCATTTGAGAAGCAGAGCAGGATCTGGGGCTCAGTCAGAAATTCCTTTTCTTTTTACCCAGCTCTGCTGCTGAGCAAAACTCTGCAAGTTTATTGCAGCTGGATCTCTGTATGTCAACCCACTTTCTGCATCCTGTGAGGTGTGCACAGACTTTCCTCCTCTCCCTGTGGCTTGGGCAGTCAAGCAGGGCTGTAGTTTAGCCCCAGGGGTGTCAAAGCTGTTTGGGGCACAGCCACCCTTCTGAGCAAGGCACACACTGAGTGCTGGCTCCATTTCCATGCAGCTCCCTGCTCTGCACACACAGGAGTCAGAGAAAGTCAAGTGTTAATGCCAGTCAACAGAAAATCTCTATTTTTCCATCACATTTGCTCATTTTAGGAGAGCTCACGAATAATGAAACTCACATAGAAAAATCAATATTACATTAAATGACATATGTAAAGAGCTCTCCAACATCAGCACCAAGTCAGGCTAATGAGCTACAGGACAGTGCTGCTGCATTGCTTGATGCAATCTGAAATGTTATTCTGTATGTTCAGGTCTGAAATATGATGTCTTTTTCAGTATTTCTTTTATGCTTTTAACTTTAATCCTCCTCATTTGTTCCCTTTTGCACCTGAGCAACGTGTTCTGCAGCAGGAATGAGTACATCTCTGGCTGTCCTTTGCCATCTTCTCAAGCAGATGAGTGCAAAGGATCTGATCTTGCATCACTGAAATCAGGGGAGTGCTGCTGCTGAATGGATGCACAGACACATCAAGCTCATGGTGCAGAAAAAATATTCATACATTTACCTCTCAGTGATCTCTGAGTTCAGGACCCTGAGGCTTCCAACAGCCTCCACTGCTTGCAAGCACAGCTAGAGTGGAAGGAAAACGGCTTTTCACAGGTTGCTCCTCAACACACCATGCAACTGCAGACACACATGCAGTGCAGGATGCAGCATTTTGTATTTTCCTGCAGTGCATGACAGAAAGTAGCTGGTCCTCAGAAAGTTTTCAGGATCTGAACTCCCACCCATCTGAAAAGATCTCTGTTTCTAAGCAGATTTGAAAACTGGATCACAGTTTCTGGACAGGACTAAGTTCACTCAGCTACTTTCTGTACTTAAAAACATCAGTTTGTGCCTGCTGCTGAATTCTGAGGGCTCCTGGAACCCACTAGGTGGTATGATCATTACACTAATAGACTCTAAAGATGTGTTTTGAATTTTTTAGAAAATGCCTCTTACAAAATTCAGCATACACTCCCATCTAAACCCTCCAGGCTTCCCATTGTGCTCGCACACTGCTCCCACTTCTGGAGCTCACATTGGGAACTGCTCTCACACCAAGCCTGTTATTTCAGGTCCCATGTGAAAATAGGACAGACCCACTGCCTGTTTTGCCTGGCAGTTTGTTACTCAGGGACTTGATAAAATCATGAGAGATCCACATTCAAGTCCTTTTCTTTGAACTGTGTTCTGACATGAGTAACAGAAAGATGAGTGTGGCTGGAAATAAATGCAAAATCAGAGGATTGGGCAGGGATTTATGGAGGAGGAAGATCAGCCTGTGATTTCCTAGGGGAAAATGTAGGAGTCATATTTATATGCATCTGGTAAAGAGAGTTTTAGGGCAAGGATTTGTATGTATTTCTGGAGATAACAAGGGAAGTCCAAGGAAGTCAGCTTGGGATAGACCAATCTCTGGGCTTCCCCCAGCACACTGGAAATTCTGTTCACGTATTATTGGTGAAAACAGCCTGGAAAATGCAGCTATCCTGAAAGTCAAGGGTCTCTGGGCTGCATCCCAAAGAAAATGTGTTGGGAGATCAGAGCAAGGCAGAGCAGTGCTAACTCATTTTCTCTGCACTGATTCCTGTTCCATGGCATTTACCCACAGCTGAAGCAGGTGCCAGGACCCTGTGCATCACTTTTGCTGAAGGCAGACCTGCCTCCATAGATGAGCTATTACTACTACACTGTGTACCAAGCTTAAAGTGATTAGGGATTGTCTGCCCCACTAAAAAAAAAGGAAAAATCAATGTTTAATGACCAGTTCAATGTTCCACCAGAGGAAGATGGGCTCATTGCACACAGCAGCTCATACAGTGACCCCAGGGTGAAATTGGTGTCCTGCTTAGTCTCATTATTGTACCTCCCTGTTGCCAAGCACCTTTCAGCTCCGCTCTCTTCTGCCTTTTCTCATGAAATTTCTTAATGTTGGAGCATAAAGACGTGGTGACCCTACAGAACAGCATGGGGCACACATGCATTTCAGACACGAGCTTTGCAGGTCCTGGAGGGACACATTTCTATTTATTCTTTGTCTGTTCATGAGAGGATCTCTCTCTAGCCCCTGCCTATATTACATTTCTTTTTATTCAGTATCACAGCTGGGGAACAGCAGTGTCATTTCATTATCAGTGCTGCAGAAACATTCTCAGAGATGGGTGGTTTTGTAATGGGATCCATTTCTGCTAAAAGGACCCACAGCTCTTTCCAGGGAGGCACCTCTCATGTAAAATGAACATTTATACTAAATCCCACTCACTCGATGGTAAACTGATAGGATTAAGCCCTGCTCCTCATGGTATGCTATAACTTCCTAGAGCTTTTAAGGGACGATTTGCAGATCTGACAATAGTGGGAAGGGATTTTTTACAACACAACTGGCTGGTTTTTAGCTAGTACAACCATGTTTCAGTTGAAGTTTTACCAGATGACATCAATTTTTAGAAAAACACCAATCAATACCAATTTGTACAGGAAAAACTACAAATTGAAAAGTGCATTTATAAGAGTCTACTATAAAGCATGGGCATGTTTTTCATATTCATTTCCAACAGGAAAGATAAGATCCAATGTCCTTATGGGATAAGGGTTCTTTAGTGCTAACTCATAAACCTTACTGCTTGAAGACATCTCAATAACTTCATTTTCTGTACCAACTACTTTTACCCTTTGAGTGTCTTTTTTACCTACATGGAGATAATGTAAAGAGTAATTTAACAGAGAGTTTGTATCTGATAATCTTGAACAGTGTGCATAGATGTGAGGAGCTATAATATCAGCAGGTGTCTTGTTGTTTCCCCTGTTTGTTACTGGGGTTCAGATTTCACCTCTGAAATGTGTGATCCATTTAGAGAGAAAGGAAATGTTGTGTGGTAAACCCAAGATGAGATTCCCTGTTCGTGTCAGCCCCAGTAAGAATCACAGTTTATATCAGCAGAAGATATAATCCCAAAGGTTTCTGAGATTCATTCCCACAGCAGAAGGGAGAAATGAATGATTGGAGGATGAAGAATAAAGCTGGAGAAAAACCAATCTGTTATTTCAGACAAATTGACAGAGGACCTACATATTTTGGGTTCTCTGGCATATTAGCTGTCATGTGTTGGACACAAATGCATCACAGATACAGAAATATGAGATCATTTGACCAATGAAGTGTTACAAGCAAACACAAGAGGGAGGGCATGAATGACCAGAGCAGGTCTGATCAGAGGTCACAAAACTCAACAGACACCCAGAAGTCAAATTGCTCTATGTAGAAGAGCTGAAATGAAACATACACAAATACTAAAAAAAAAATCCAATGCTGAATGATTTTGCCACTAAGGTGTTCTTTCTGACCTAGGTGATTCTTTGCTCATAACAGCTCTCACAAGAGAAAAAGAAAACAAACAAAATCAGAAAAAAAGACACTTGCTCAGTTGGACTCATAAAGTGTCTGACTTTCCCCAGTGTATGTAGAGTTTGTTTTCATGTCTGCAATATGTTGTGTGAAGCAAAGGACCAAGGGTGGGGAAGCAATACACTTTTTAGTAGAAGAAAACATTCCCTTTTCAAGGAAAAATCAACATTTCACAGCAACAAGGAAAAAAGCCACTCTTCTCCCCAGGAAGATCAAAAGGAATAGTGCAGAGAGAGGGACTGAGGCTGCCACTTTGGCACCTGGCAGCCACCAGACCTTGGCTAACTCCAAAGTGAGTCTGAGACTTTGCAGCTGCAGAGAGAAAGGGCCTCACAAGGCAGCTGTGGAGGAAGGATCTTGAAGAGAAATATGGTTTGTTTGTCAGTATAGATGTTGCTGGAGTAAGATTTCAGTGTAAGACTCAAAATGTGCAACAGGTGCAGTCAGATGCTGGGTATTGTCTAGACTTTTGAGAGTTGTGGGATTTAGAGCTAATTAAGTTGTTAACTATTGATATGAATGAATATATTTTACTGTTATTCTTTTTGTAATTGAAATTCTTTGTTAATAAGGAAAAAAGCCGCTATATGTTGCTCCTCAAAATAAAAGTTCTGTTGCCTATAGTTATGAATTTTAATATAAAATAGAAATATGAAATATGAAAACCTGGCCATTCTCACAGCTTTTACTGTCACTGTCTATTGTTTTGAATGTGAAAGGCTGCCTCTACTAGAATTCAGCAATTCAGGTAAAGGGCTTTCTCTGTAGAAATACTTTCAGTAGAGGTTTGTGAGGAATTTATGCTACAATGTACTTAAAAAATCTTAAAATTAGGCAATACATTGACATATTTTATTTAATAGTGAGGAGAGGGAAAAAACAATTGAAACTTAGATTTTTACTTGTTTTCAACTCCTCATATATTTGGCACTTCTAAAGAAACAGGATTTTCTGGGTGAAGTCAGATATTTTCTTTGCTCAATGTCCTATCTCCTGGCTGCACTATGCTAAAAAAAGGGATTTTTTTAACTAGATCCTCCATGCCCTCAAAAAGCAGCCTAGACATGAACAGTACTTAGAGGTTGCTCAATCCATTCTTTAATCTCTTGCAGTGCAGTCCTGCACCACATCTCAATCCAGTCTCCATATTGATTTCCTGTGTGAATCAGGTATCAAAGAAAGCACCATCAAAACTGAACAGCCTGATAAAATTTGTTTGTTCTCAGCACTCTTTTAATTAGATGGATGAGATGAAGGAAAAGTAAATAACAGCACAACAGGAGGGAAAGGAAAGTGAGCTCCAAAACATCTGAGAGAATAAATCCAACAGAGTGGAGTCCTTCAGTCTCTCACAGCCATTCATCAGTGATGCTCAGGGGCTGTTCTCTGGCACAGACACTGCCCTGTGGAGCTCTCCAGGGCTTCTCCTCCCAGTTCTCCAGCTCACACTGCTGCTCCCTGCCCTGCTGGAGCTCTGGAGCTCAGGGCTGCAGCTGTGCCTGCTGTGGCTTGTTCTCTCTGCTCAGTGCCTCCTGTGGAAGCAGCAGAAGCTGCTCAAGCTGGTTGCCAAGTCCAAAGCTGCTGATGTTTCCTGCAGTACCTGTGGTCAATGCTGAAAACCTGTTACTGGAATAGAAAATTGGTTAATATTCCTCTATGTTTAAACATCAGCTATTATCCTCCCAGTGTTCCTCTTCTCAGTCCCCCCATTTCAAATAATAACAGAAGAAAAAAAAAAAGTAACAAATTCAAGGATAAAATTAAAATTTTGTATCTTCACCTAAGGATGCAGAGTAAGCAATAAATTGTGGAACAAATTCCATATTATAAATACAGCTTTTATAAGAACCTTTATCAAGAAGTAAACTTGATCTAAATATTCAAAGCTACTTTGCCAGCAGAGATCTTTTTGACAGTTTGTTTGCCTTTAGCAAAATCAATTTGTAGACTGTGCACATTTTAATTTAAAATTGTTATTGTCCTGTGATTGCTTTGAGATTCATTTTGCATCTCAGCAATGAGTGTATTACCAATGTTTTTATTGTGCCTTGAAACATAATGAATGCTTTCTGTAATATTTTCCTCCATCTTTAGGCTGGTCTTCATGCAGTGGGGGCGAAAAAAAGGAAAGTGAAAAGATCTTAAAGTGAAGTTGCAGAATCAACATTCTGCTTTCATTCTTCATTTAGATGCCTCTGTACTAATTCAGCCCTTAGAAATTTGGGTTTATGGAAAAAATTGTGGCCTGTTTCTGAGAAAATAAAGAGCCATTCCTGGCTGTGCTAGAGATGCCTTATGAAATCTCAGGCATATCTCTTGCTATTGGTGTGAGTGTCTGTCCAAGGGCAGAAGTCACCATTTCCTTTTTATCACTCTCATTCCTGAGTACTGAAAATTCCTCTGGGGCAGCTGTGACATGCACAGAGCGTGTGGAGAGATGCTGTGCTGCTCCCACTGGGGATTCAGTATTACAGAAAATGCAAAGAACAAAAAGTTGTGCCTTTTTATCTTGAATCACAGTGGGCCAGTTGCTGCGTCCAAGTGGATCCAGGCAAGCTGTTCATGCAGCTCCATGGGATTTTATCTCTTTTTAGGGATAGTGTAGTGGCAACTATTATAGCTCAAATGCACAAGTGCAGAAAGACTTGCAAGGAGATTACATTAGACAGCATGATACAATTTGAAAAAAAAAAATTATGCTTCTGAGCATTTAAAAATTCTTAGATGTGTAATAGAAGTAGTGATCTTTAAAATTAGTTACAGGCTAAGAGGAGTGGCCAGGCTTTGGAACAGGCTGCCCAGGGCAGGGGTGGAATCACTGTCCCTGGCAGTGTTCAAAAACATGATATGGTGCTTAGGGACATGGTTTAGTGGTGAACTTGGCAGTGTTAGATAAATAGCTGGGCTCAATGACTTTAGAGGTATTTTCCAACCTTAAAGATTCTAAGACTGTTGTAATGTTTTCTGTGGTTCAGATAATAATTGAAGAAGGAACATGACTAATTTTAACAAAGTAGCTGATCTCAGGTATATTTGCTGCACTTCCCAGCCTTTTGGAAACAGGCTCCAGAGGAAGCTCTCCCTTGTTGGGCTACAAATAATGTTTTACTAATAAAGATTCACTGCTAGTCTGGCCTCCTAGCTCAGATTTTATCCTGCTCTGTGCAGTTTTCTAAGCAATTTACCCTATTTTAATAGTTCACTTGTCACTGACATTTCAAACTATCAAAAATTGACTAAAAATACATACTAAAAATCTAAGCATTATCTGATTTTGGACCCTTATTCCTCTAACTAAGAACATTTTAGGACCCTTACTCCAGAGGCAATATTTGAATCATGCAGTGCAGCATTACTGAGACACCAAAACCAAGAAAACCTTGAAAGCAGAAAACACAGATCCATGTCAGAACAACTGTGCATCAGCAGGAAATTAGCTCAGGAAAGAATGTCAGAAACTGCAAATTATACTTTTAGATAAAACTGGTATTATACATTTTCCTTGGCTGTGGGGAATGACTGGATGAAAGCCTTTACTGCTGTTCACAGTGACATTTCTGATCTCAGGAAGAACAGATCTTAGAGAAGCTTAGCTGGGCACTGCCATCTTTTGCAAAGCTCACTCATAACAAACAAACCCTTAGAGTGCTAAACAGTCATTTTCAGTCAGCCCCATCCTTTAAGAGGTTCAAGGTAACTTTCTTAGCAAAAAATTTTCACGGCAGAAAAGTAGTGATAATTTCTCAGTAAGGTTAAGGACTGCTAGATGAGTGACAATTAGATTAATTTTGTAAACATCTCCTAAAAGGTTATATCTTTTGTTTGTTTTTACCTTGATGCTTAGTGTCATGGAATATTGCTACATACTGTGGCCTGGAATTTTCACTTGTTTTGGCAGGCTGCTTAGAGCTGAATTACCAATTGCCTGTCAGATTCTAAGAAGAGAATTATCTCTGTTGTTTAAATGCCAAACTCCAAAACTACGGTCACAGTCACATACTCAAGCAATGTCAATTTGCCAACACCTAACCATCTCCCATAGAGGAGAAATCCTTTTCCTGTATTGTTTGAGCAGGAAATTCTTGATCTATCTCAGTAACACAAAGGTCTTCACATAATAATGCAGCAGAGTTCCACCAGCAAACTACTGAGAGAGACTTAATATCAAAACTCATAAAGAACAGATAGAACCTGAGTACCCAGAAGGACAAGTTCATAAAAAAGTCTTTCCTTCTTTTTTTTAATACAACTAAAATTCACCAGAAGATCTTGGCCATCAAAGAACAGTTTAATTTTGGTCTATACACAATGATTGAGTTTTTGCAAATCTCCCTCTTTTTTTTAATGTTAATATAATTATTATTTTTATGAGCAGAAAATTGGCCTATCTGAATATTTTTAAGAAGTTTAATCAAATTATTAACAGGAGTTATTCTCAGTTCATAAGACAAAAAAAAAAAAAAATGAAGATCCCTACTGGGTGGAGCTTTTTCCCAGCATTGTATTTTATATTTATAGGAAAAGGAGCCATTACTGTACAAGAGGTGGCATTTGATGGCACTGTCAGTCAGAAGAAGAATCAGGGAAAAGAGCTGCTTCTGTTACAGCATGTCTGGGGACATTTGACTAGCAGAAAATTGCTCAGTAAATCAATTAATGCTCAACTTGGTTACTGATGGGTTCTGAACATTATTTCCTACATAATGCAGGTTGTACATCACTGTCCAATATTCCAGGCAAAGAATTATATACTAACTGGTTTATAATTGGATTGACATGGATATTACTTTGGTGTGTCTGAACTCAGAAACACCTGAGGCTTTTTACTTTGCTTCCATTTTTCTATATCTCCACAATTTATTGCTACAGAAAGATTTCCCTAAACAGGCCATTCTGCAAAAAGAGAGCTGACTATTGATAGATTAGGGCTCCCCACTGGGGTCCTTCCTCTGGGCCCACAAACAAAGCTCCAACAGCAGCTCCACCACCAACAAGAGCCCCTTGTCTCATTGTCACAGGGATGAGCAGCAGCTCCAGGAGATGAGCCCAGCCTTCCCCAAGGTGATTCACTTACTGCATCCAGAGAGGAATCACCTGTGTGCTGTGATTTCCTTACAGTGGTTCTTCTGGAAAATCAGACTGGAGAACAGATTGAAAGCTTGGTTTTGATATTTGATTTTTTTTATTATTATTTTTTTTTCTGGGGGTAGGAGGAATAGATTTTATTTGTGGAACTCTGAGCCTTATGGTGGCTTTATTTCATGTTCTTAGAGATTATGATATATAAAATACCAGGGCTTGAGTTGGTTAAGTAATCTAAAAATTCAACAGAATTTCTTTGCATGAAAAGAAGATGATAAAGAAGAGAGAGAAAACTAAAAAAAAAAAATGGTTATTTTAGCCTTTTCCATCTCTCAAGTTCCTCAGATACTTACTGGACTCAGAGAGAATTTTTTTTTTTTTTTCAAAAGGCCAAAAAGAGAATCAAAAACATCAGTTGGTTTGGTACAGTCTGCTTAACCCTTAAGAAAGCTGTAGAATGAAGAACTGAAAGCATGAAGAGTAGGTGGTTCAAGCTCACCTCAGACCTCAGATGGAAAAGAGAATGGCAACAAAAGCCAAAGATTTCAACAAGTGATTATCTGGCCATTTCTTTCATGCAGTCTTTTCTCAGAAATGCAGGATCACACTTTTGTTTGAATTCAAGTCTCATCCCTTTGTCAGAAGTTGCACCAATGTCAGTAAATAAGGCCACAAAGATAAGGATCTGACCTTTAACATTCTGTTTCTTTTGAAATCACTGTTCAAAGATGGCTTTTTTATTCTCCTCCATTTTCCTCTTTTTCTTGCTTCCTCAAGAGGGATCACAGCATCCACATCTCAGCCCTGTGCACTGAGGCAGGTGCCAGCAGAAAGGTCAGCAGCTCTGTGGTTTCCAGCACACTGCAGCCCATCCAGTTCTGAGAAAAGGACATTTTGGCCCAAGAAATGTAAGCTTCAATTCTACACTTAAAAACATGTTCAACCACCATTTTTATGTTCCCTTCAGCACAAGAAGCACAGAGACAAACTGGAGCAAGGTCAGCAGCAGAAGGCCACTAGAAAGGAGAATCTGCCCACTGAACAAAATCTGAGAAAACAAGACTCAAGGAATCTAATCCTAAAACATTTTCAAGACTGGGCCACATAAAGCCCAAAGTAACCTGGTCTGAGCTGTAAGTGACCCAGTTTGAGGAGCAGCTTTGACAAGAGAACTCCTGAGGTCCCTTTTAACCTGATTATCCCATAACCCAATGATCCCTTATGCTTTGCTGCACACAGGGACCCAGTCCCCGTGCTGTAATTGGCATCAAGAACACCAGAGCACATTTTTCTTCTTTTTAACCCATTTTGAGGTGGTCTTGCAGTGTTTCCACTACAAAAGGTGACAGTCCCTGCCTCCCCTGGTGGGATGGCATCATACCCATGTCCTAGCACTGCCTTTCCCTGAGCCTCTTGCCTGGCTTGGAGAGGCTCCTAAACTAGTCAGCAACACAAGGGATCTTACCACATCTCACCTGGGGAAAGTTAAAGAGAAACTCTATGCTGTTTCAAATAAAAAAAAAAAATTAAAAAAAAAAAAAAAAAAAAAAAAAAAAAAAAAAAAATAAAAATAAAAAAAATAAAAAAAAAAAAAAAAAAAAAAAAAAACCAGCTAGTTTAGTGCTGCTTTCCTACTTTGTTTTGTAGGGGGTTCTTAAGGGATTCCTTCCTTATGCACAAAACATACAATATTTAATATTTATGTCTCTGATAAAAGCAATTGAGCTGAAAAGTAAAAAACTATTGGCTTCCATACAGAGTTTAAGTCTCTCAGACTGTCCATTTTAACTGTGTGGTCACTGTCCTGAAGGGTTGAGAGGCAGTTTAACACTGTCAGGAGGGCAGCCAGTGAAAACAGCCCCAGCTTTGCCCAACAAAGCACAAAGGGGTTGTCATCCAATCTGATGGTCCTTGTGGCTGGTGGTTACTGGTCTGAGGTCAGATTTCCCAAGCTCTGCCTCCCTGATCTTTGCAGGTTGATTGGAACCTGGAGACTGGTGCTTCATCACACCCAAAGACACAGCAACAGCCAGAGGAGTATGTTTAATAAACTGCACTGGAAGTTTATATACATTTATTTCTATCAGCTTCTGCTTGCAGTAAAGAACAACACAATTTAATTCTGTCTAACCTAGTTGGGGTGAGGATTTATCTGATGCCAATGTTACAAACAATTAGCAAGGCTGAAAATTACCATTGATTACAGGTTTGGGATTATTTTTTTCTCCTTAATCAAACCTCAACCAGGTTCTGTGTTGCCCTTGACTGGGCATGACATAAATCACTTTGTGCAGCTCACTTTGCTGCTGACCTTTCTGCTTCACTGGGGAACATTTCAATGTGCAGATAAAGGAAGTCAGCTCAGGTGCTGTCTTCCACTACAAATCTCTTAAATGCAGAAAATCATGTTTGTATAAATGGGCAGTTAATAAATACTAGCCCTTGACACTTATTGACTAAAGTTCCAGAATTGGTAGATCCATTGCTGGTGGCTTATTAAAATAATAATGTGAAAGGAAATCCCTGTCTCAGTGCTGAAGATTTGTGATCTGTCAGGCCTGAGATTTGGCAAGGAACTAGCAACAGGTAAGGCTGACATTTCCTTTCAGAAATTTTATTTTAAGAGAAATATGTGTGATTAAACCAATCCTGTTTACTGGGATAATAGCTCTGTTCTTCAAAAACTATTCTATCAAAACTCTTTTTCTTTTTTTCCCCCTGGTTTTATTAGTGGGAATAAAATCATATTCCAGGTGCTGGTCACAACTCAGGAAAACAGCTTACAGTTCTGAACTATGTCCCCTATTCAGAGGATGATGTTGGAAAATTAATTTCCCTTTCAAATTCCCTATCCAAATAAAACCAGGAATGTTGATCTTCATTGCTTATGGGCTGTTGAATGACAGAAAACACTGCAACAGTGATTGCTGTAAAACTGGGGAATGTGAAAACTGCACAGTTAAAACTCTCACCAGACTTCTTGGGTTTGAAGGATGGTATTTGGTTTTGTTTGCAGTTCTGCTATAAGAAAAAATCCCCCCAAAAATCATGAAGCAGGGTGCCTAGAGCAACATTTCAGAGGCTTCTCAGTACCCAGGGTCTCCTGGCATTCTCAGTTTTCAGGTTTCCCTTGTAAGAGCAGCTTCAGCTCAGACTTAATATTCTTGACATTTTATTGCTCTTTTTACCAAATAAAGTATTGCTCTTTTTACCCAGCTGCCCCTGGGAAAGGCTTCTCCCAAAGAAAAGAACAGGGATTTGGTTACAGGAAGAGGGGGAGACAATTATGCCCATGCTGGGAATTGATTTGTTCTAGAATAGGAAGAACATTTTCCTTTGTATTAAAGAACATGAAAAACTTTTTTATCTTGAAATTGAAGAAGAGATAAAATTTGAATGACTGCAGCAGGAGCCTTTCCAATTACAGAAACAGCAGAAAAGTCCGTCTGTCTGTGATTTTAGGAACTCTCTTGGGCTGGGTGGTGCAGCTCACTAGCAGACAGCAATACAGAAAGGAGGGACAGCAGTTCTTTCCCATTTCCTACATTTATAAAGACACTATTTTGTTGAAACCACTCTTTCTGAGGCTTTTCTTAGCACCTTATCTCCCTGCCTCTTAATTTACGAAATATCAGTATGGGGGTTTTATGTCTTTTTCTATTTCTTTTTTAAGCAAGATTTTCCTTTGAGTTTTGTTCAAAGAAGTACCTTTGTTTAAAAATAACTTTCACTTTCAAAAAAGAGAGAAAAGACTTGAATAAGTTCTTCAGGTGCTTTTACAACCCCAAATTAAAATGAAATATTTGAATTAGAGTCAAATAAAATTTCAACAACTTTGAAATTTATAGGAAAAATTTATATACATAAATATTTTGTTTTACTTTTTTTTTGGTGGGATTTTTCTATGTCCCCAGTTGACTGGAGGACAAATAATACTCTTCCTGTGAAGAACTGCAGAGCTTGAAAGAGGGAAATCATCTGGCATATGTCTCCTTTCCACTCACACAGATGGGACCTGCTGCTCACAAGTCCCTTTTGCCTTTCAGTCACATGTTGATATGAAAATATGAACTATGTTTAAAGCAGAATGGAGCTGATGGACACCTTATGAAAGGCTTTTTAAAGCTTTGAAAAAGTGCTTTTGAAACCAGTTGAGTGAAATGTCAGAACTTCCTCTCATTAAAATTCCCACTCCAGCTACATCCCTTGTTTTTCAGAAAAGCTCTTTTCACCACTTCCACTCAGATAACAAGAATCTGAGAAAGGTTATTTTCCTTCATGAGGATGTGGATTGTGATTTACTCCACTGTGACAGACAATATTTCAGATTTATGTTTGCCTTTTTTGTTTCTGAGCAGTGATATTAAGTTACAAACCATGAGTGTTTGCACTGTGTGCTTTTCTTTCTTTTTTTTCATTTTCACAGCTGAAAATTAATTAGCTCAGTAAACTTTTTTTTTTTTTTTAATCTCCAACTGCATTTTCTTCTACTCATGGACTGGAAGTCAGGGGCTGGATGAATGTTTTACCATATGTAAAAGTGCTGATTTTTGTGCTTGATATGGCTGCTGGTGTTGAAAACCATTGTGTCTGTGATAGATCTAATTCTGCTCTACCAGGGGATGCAGGATGCTGCCAGCAGCTTCTGGGAGCAGCTTCTACATTCTTAAAAATGAATTAGTTGTCATCAAAAAGCTCCTTCAAAAAGTTCTGTTGCCACTGAGATTTAGGCATGATGCCTCCTAAATTTATACCACTGTCTTATTCACAAATCAGCAATTCCAGCAAATTTTTGCTGATAGAGACTTGACACAGAAGGAAATTTTATAAACTTGTTATGTATGGACTGCATGTGAGAGCTGCTCTGCTGCACCTTTGGAGTTGCTCTTTCCTTTGATTCTCCATCAGATAAAAATGTTCCATCACTGCTTTTTCCCTTCTATTTCATCAGTTGACATTTAAGTTCCTTTTGAAACAAACTCATCAGAGCTGACCCATATCTCAAAGTTATCAGGTCTTGTATTTTGATTAGGACTGCAGTCAATGGCAGATAAACCAAAACAAAAGCATTTCTAGCTCCCATGGCTGCACATTACAGGACTGACAGCTCCTTTTCTGGGCATTATGCAAATGGGACTCTGCATATTCACAGGGATAAAATATGCTGAGTAACAAAGCCTTGCTGCTCCTACTCACTCTCTCAAGCACGATATCACTCTTAAGCCAGAACAAAAATTATTAAAAGTACTTCAGCAATAAAAATAATTACAATGTATTTCTTCAGGTGAATGTTTTAAAAGAAATTTTTCCTGTCTTTGAAGACACTGTTAACTTTCTCAATATAAATTTTCTAATTATTAGTGCTGTAGAGAAGAAAATGAGGAGGTGACTTTTGAGGAGGTGAAGGAAAAAGTCTCCTGTTTCTTTAGGATTTGGTTTCCCAAACCTTTTGAGAGAAAACTTGTTTGGTTTGTCCATTTATCAGCCTTTCAACACATCCTTTGTGCTCTAATGTTGCCATCTGTAGTTTGGGATTTTTACAGTTGTCAGTATTCCAAAGATTTAATTTTGCAATTAATCTGGAGAAGACTAGCACTCTGCAATATATAAACTTTGGACTAGAACAGCTAAAGAGGGAATAAATTATATTCAGGAATTTATTTCATAAGAGAAAAACATCTTACAGGTTCTCTTGTTTTCTAAACAACTTGTTAAGCAGCAGTGCTTAGATTTAACTATGTCAAGATAAAATCAGCACAGTGATTGAAGCTGTGAACCATGCTCTAAATGATCCTTTCCACGGTGTACATTCAAGTTTTTGTGCTGCTACAGGTTTTGAACTACATGCAAACAGTGAATCTGGTGCTGTATACAAATGAGCCCCAGTGTCTTTCTCACACAGGCTGTGCTGTAGCCATTTTTATACAGTTCTGGTCTTTTAGATCAACTTTGGAAAATATACAAGGATCCCCTTGGGAAGTATGAAAACAGCATTTGGCTTTTCAAGGCTTCCAACACCCGTGTGAGCTGCCAAGGAGACAAGGTGCAGCCCGTGAAGCTGAGGATCACTGTGCCACCCTGGGAAACCCAATGCACCCGATCATCTGCTTTTCTCCTCGTTCCCTGGATCACCCACCCAAGGCAGGTGGTTTGGGGTCCCTTCCTACCCCCAAATCCAGCAACAGGATTAGGGAGGGTTTGGAAACTTGCTCTGAGATAAGAGGAGGGACTCTTGTGGTGGTAGAGCCAATTTAGGCACATCCCTGATGTGGACTTAAATGTGATAGCAACTGATCATTTGTCCTCACTGTGTCAATCTCATGTTTTGCAAACACTGCCCCTATTTTTGTACAACTAAAGTCACTGTTCCATGTAAGTTTGCCATGTGTTCCTGTTATTTTTTTGCATTTCTAGTACTTAGGGTGTTTTTACTCCAATTCCTGGTGACAAATGAAAGACTGTGTGTGGAATATTTCATTTCCCCTTTTAGTCCCAAATCTAGATTTTGTCAAACATCCAGGAAGGAGACATAAGTAACATCTATTCTCCAGTCATTTCACCTGTGACTTTATCTGCTTCAGGGAATAAATTAAGATAAAACCTCACTGCTGTTATTTGTCTGTGCAAAAAGGCAACAAGCTGCTAATGACTGCGCCATTTAGAAGATAGGGATCTTCTCCTGAATCCATAATTCTCTTCACTTGAGTTGTAACTAGAGCTGTGGATTAAAACCTCCAATTCCTCTAATGATCAAGTAAGGCATGATGCTGATATTGAATTATACATGCTGTGATTTTCTGCATATATGAATTCTCTTTTTTTTTTTTTTTTTTTTTTTTGTAAGCTACTCTGGGGCTAAGAAGGTGAAGATCTCAGAATAAAAAAAAAAGTTGGAATTAACATTTCATCTTCATTGTTAAAATCAGGTGATTGGGTATTTTGCCTGTAACTCAGTTCTTTCATAGTATTTTGATGTGCTTGGAAATTTGGGACTGGTTTTTGGATGAAGGCATCTGTTGGCAGGGAGCTGTTATTGAACCACTGTGCCCTGAGATGGAAAAAACTGCTTTGGTCATCTGTTCCTTCTCATTGCCAGGCCAGGACTGGTCTACATCATTGCACACTTGGCTGATGTTTTGTTCTGTTTTTCTTCTTGCCAGACCATGAATTTTGGAATTTTTTCCTGGGAAATGTTTATTCTGGCTAAGAAAGCTGTAAAATTAAATTAAAACTGAAGCCGTTCCATTGTGAATCACTGTGTTTCCCACAGATGTTTATGTGCTACTAGCTTAAGTTAGGAGAGCTTAGGTTTGCTTTTTGTTATTCTTGAAGTGCATTTAAATTTCAAGGATAGCAAGTAACCAGATGTCCCTCAGTGTGGGTGCTGCAGATCTTGCCTCATCAATCTGGGCATTGCTTTGTGAGCAGCACCAGGATCCCACAGGCTGGTGCTGATCTCACAGAATCATCTCTGCCTGGAAGGACAAACCACTGGTTCAGAGCCAGCTCACCAGGTCACCATTTCAGGCTCAGCCAGGAATTACCACCTGACAGCTTTTTGGCAAGCAGGGCCCTCTGCAAGATGAGCTGGTGAATTCAGACCACTCCAAAGGGGTACTCACATTTTGGAAATTGTCCCCAGATAGCCTGAAAGAGCACAATAAACATGCACCAACCTAAAGCAGTACTGGATACATCTGGCCAGCTATGCATGCCCAGAAAATCCTGTTTCTTTACCTGAAAACTACAGCCTAAGTCATGCTGATATCCCCTTTCTTATTATAGACCACAGGCTTGGGGCAAGATATGAATATATGTGAGACAGGGCATCATCTAGGGTCAAGAGAATGAGCATGGGAGCTCTGACTCATTGCTGGAGGAGCCAGAAAGAACTGATATCTCCAGCCCAATTGTTTCAGAATCCCTGCTTCATCTAGTAACTGGAATAGAGCAGGCAAAAGTAAATCCTGCAGATGGAGAGAAACCAAGCAAAATTGGTTTTACTGGAATTTTTCTACAGTCTGCATTCACACTGACAGGGACTAAGGGATAAGAAAGGGCTTCAGTTGTCTTCTTCCATTTATTTCCCTGTTACAGCCTTGGGAAGAGCAGTGCAGCTTCCCTGCAGTCCCTTAGGGGGTACAGAGACCTGCCAAAAGCTGTGACAAGGCAGGAGGGGATAGCTCATGGTTGTGACATTGAAGTCCTCTGACCCACGGGATCCCAAGGGATCCTTGTGTGGATGCACCAGCTCAGTTTCAGCTCCAGGGCTGCATTAGATACATAAATCCACAACAGGAATTTTGTAACACCACTCACTGCTTGTGCTCAGGACAGAGATTAATCTGTGAGCGTGTTTGGCATTTCCAAAATTGTGAGGACGAGAGTCTCAGCCAGTTCTTTAGCTCTGGGCACAGCACACGCAGCTTGAGGCAAGGTCCCAAGAGAAAGTGGATGCTGTGTCTGCTGCTGAGCCTGCAGCCTTTGGGGGAAATTAAGCAGGTGATGTAGTTCAGTCACAGCTCCTAATAAAGCAGCCTCTTAACTTTGTCCTTTGATTAAAATGCAAAAGCATCTTCCAGGGAGGTTCTGCCATGCTCTTCTATAAACAGAGCCTGGCAGATGGGAGTTGGGCCACTTGTGCTGAGCTGAGGATGAACTTTCCAGCACCTACCTCGAGAACAAATAACATCAGATGCTGTTTCTCTAAAGCCCTGAGAGGGAAGTTAAAATTCATAAAAGGAGAGTTATTTGAAGCAGTGTTGTCTAAGCTAAAATAATCCACCTATTTAAGAGAAGGACCAAAGGACTAGAGCAAAGAAACTGGATGTTCTGTTACTGTGCTGAGCACAATCAGTGCTCCACAAAATGTCCCTGAGCTCACCAAGCCATGGCACTCAGGGCTGAAGTAGAGCACTCAGCACACTGAAGGAGGAGGCTCTAAATGTGCTCTTTATTAGGATGATAAACTCCAAAGAAGGTACAGAAGGGAGCATATTTTTTAAAATGCAGAATTCTGAAAAGGTGTGAATAGCTTCATCAACCAAACACATGAATATTAATATTCATACACTCATTTCTAAAGCAATTGCTGGTGAATCAAGTTGGTATTTTCAAAGCAGGATGCAAGGACATTTCATTTAATCAAGTTTTTTTGACTGGTTTACTAATTAATTTCCCCCAAAGCAAAGAAGCTCAAATAGTGGCATTGAGACCTGAATGAGTCAAGTTCTGAAAAGATGAAGCCTTGTGCTTTTTTTTTTTTTAAACCTGATTATTGTGCCTTTTATGGTTGCTTAAACTGGCTCCCTATAACTATTGAAAAGGAGTTATTAGCTCCAGGGTATAGGGAGTAAACTGTAGATCCTCATATGGAACTTCTGAGGTTTGTTGATATGCCAAAATTTGCCAAAATAAGTATTAGTGCACTAGCTGCATTTTCAGCGAAAAAATCAAACAAACAAATATTAAATAAAATAGCCAAAATGTACAAAAGAGAATAGTACATAAAGGAGCTGCACTTGGTAGAAGTATCCAGGTACATACAGGAAGGCATCTCTATATCAGTTTCAAATATATGTAAATAAAGTAAATTCTTGTGCTGGTATTTATGCATCACACTATCATGACAGCAGGAACAATTCCACTTTAAGCAATTTTCCAGGCCTTTTTCTATCTTTTCTAAATCACTGAAGTGGAAGCTACTGAACCATGTAAGCTTTAAACCAAACTTTTCAAAACCGAAGACTTAGAGAAAGATTCATGAATTTTTGCACAGTTATTTAAACAGATTTGAAATTGTAAAAGCACATGCTGAGTACATCTGGGAGCAATTTGCCCAAAGAAAGTTTGGAACCTCATATTTGGCTGTTTACAAGAGGGAATTAAATGCCCAGAAGCAGATTCTGGACATGTGAACATCACTTATGCCTTGCCATACTAGGACTGAGGAGACCTTATCAGTATCTCAAAGTGACATTAAACACTTCTCAAAGCATTAACTTGACCCACTCAACTTTGCTAACTCTAAGCCTGTTTGATTTTAGGTTACTCAAAAGTTCCAAGAAGAGGGAAGGAGGAGGAGAAGAAGAAAGAGAAAAAGAAAAGAATAAACATAACTACCACTCTTGGTTCCAGCTGTGTGCAGCTGATAGAAATTCCAAGAGGAGGAAGGGTCAAGACATGTGCTTGCCTTGTGTTTGGCTTTAAAACCCCCTTGGCCTTCCTGGGCCCTTTCCCAGGGGGGACTCCTGGTCATTTGGCCACTCAGGTTCTGGGCTGGGGGTTCCAGGAGCAGAGTGGAGCATTGCCCTGCTGTGCTGGGGTTGGCAGCCCCTGTGGGGCTGGGATACAGGGGTGCAGAGCATCACCCATCACCTCCCCAAAGCCCAGGCTGCCCCTTCCCCTCACCCAAAATGTTTCAAGACAACAACCCTTCCAGTCTCCCACTCTAGGTTATTTCACTTTACTCTCTCTCTCATACAATAGATTTGTCTTTGAATCCTGACACAGAGATAGGGAGCATTGCACTGAGGGTTTCCAAAAGGTCAGAGACTTGAAGCCTTACCTGAATGCATCTTATTGGCTAAGTTTAAGCACAGCACATGGATCTCTGTGACTCCTGTCCCTGGACATCTCTCAATACCCAAGCCTTCCATGAATTCTGAATGCCAGACATGCACTAAGAGTGAAAGTGTCTCATATACAGATACCTAAAAATTCAGCAGTATGATAGTCTAGTTCCCATTTTTTAACTCATCCACTTTTTCCATACTCTTAGCCAGAGCAAAGAACGACCAGTGGTTCCTTCAGTAAATAAAGTAACAGTTGTAACTGAAACAGGCCCATAGGAAATGATTCTGTTCTCTTTCCAGACAACAATCTTCAATTAAATTCAGGCTGTGATGTGGGTAGAAAGCAGTATTAATTTAACCACTTTTGTTCATAATAGTTAGAAAGAGGTAGAATAATTGCTCTTGATAACAGACTGCGTCTCAGGAGGTGGGATCTGGGCACATTTGCCACTCAAGAGGATGGGAAGGTCTTTCTTTCACCTGAATGATTTAGTGATATCCAGGAGAAGATACAAAGCCAGCTTTAGTTTCTCAGCTCAGGAGAGATTTGAGGGCGTGGGCTCTGTGGTGAGGGGAGGCTGTATTTTCAGTAGGAGAGAAGCAGAGTCCTCAGGTTTTTATCTCTGACCTGTACAGTTTTGAGTTTCTCTCCCTTTCTTTTGTCTCATTCTATAGCAGCCATGTAAAGAGCCTAACTTTCTTTTGGCCCTTTGTCCATGCTTAAGCTATTAAAGAGCAGAAGAAAGAGGAGGTTTGGATCTGAAAAATTTGAGAACAACCAAGCTGAATGTATCAGGTTTAATCAAAAGTTTTTATCAAAAAATCATCAGGCTTCTTCTATTGAGTTCACTGGGCATGGGATCAGACCTCTTCTGAAACAGTGAACTACGACTCCCAGAATAAATTTTCCCACTATTCTTTCCAGAATTTATGCAGTATTTTAAGAGCACTAAGGGAAGCTGACCCAGAAAACCTAGTAAAGAGAAGAATATAACTGCACAAGGAAAGGTAGAACTGAAATCCATCCTCAGCTGAGCATGGTTTAATTAGATAAAATCCAAGATGTATTGGCAATCATTTAAAAGACAGTCTGCACACTGGGGAATGAGGAGGCAATTTGCAAACCCATTGTTTGCAAATGCAAACTTAAGAAGGAGAAAGGCAAGTAAACAAAGCTTTGTGCTGCATTAGGAAGTTTAAACAAGGTAAATAATCTAAATTTGGCTTTAAAATTATCATACTGAGGTAATCTTTATATTTGAAAATGTAACACACTTGAAAGAAGCTGGAATTTAGAGATTTATTATTTACTAATAAGAATGCAAGAGTCCTTGAATATTAAAGTGCTGAGAGAAGTTTGGGAATGAAACAGGTCTTAGCTGTAGGAGAGGAGAAATATATGTAAAAATAAATTATTATTATTATACTTCATACTTCTTGTGATATGATTCAGGAATAGGGAAAATAATTTCCCTAAAGGAAGTGTCATATAATTAGTAGGATGTAGTAGGAAGTTTAATTCCCTAGGGCTGCAGTAAATTTCTTCTGGGGAAGGTGAAATTACTGGAGTGTTTTGTGAAAGGAGTATAGGAACTTTTCTTAAATTCTTGAACTTACTAACAAAAAAGATTAAGGTTGCAGAATGATTTTAAAAAATAGTCTTCTCAGGAATTCACACTGAAGTTTTAGGTCTGTGTGTTACTGAGATAGAAGAGAAAGATGTTCAGAAAAAGTAAGGGAGACTTTGTAAATAGGATTAAAGTTTATTCTTAAAACTGAGTTTATTAATGAAAGGTCATGGTACCAGTATGAATAATTCACTCCTCAGGGATCTGCCATTTCATCTGGCATAAAAAAGCCCCATTGCACAGCCAAGCCTCTCCCAAGTGTGCTCAACATATGGGACAGCAGTTGAAAGTGTTCATAAAAATAATTCTACTGAAGAGATGCCCTTTGGTAGAGCAATCTACCATCACAGCTGTGATAGTGGGGTTTCATCACTCATCTTGCAGAGATCAAATACCCAGAACTTGTTAAGAAAAAGAATGTTCTTACAGGCTCGTATATCTCAGTGCAATTAACATCTGAGTTTCTATTTCAATTACAGAGAAATTTTATAGAGTGTGATATAAAGAGTTTCTCCCCACATTCTGGAGTGCTAGAAAGTCAGGGCTGTATGACTAAAATAAAAATATGACAAAAACTGATGTGAAGGTTGCAGCCAAAGGTGGCTAAAGGGGAGGAGTGAAGCCACCCTGGAGCCATCTCCCTTAGCTTTCCCTTTACAGTGGAGAGCAATTTTTCATCCTTGGGTTTTCAGAGAAGAAAGGTCTCTGAGAGAGGCAGAAAAGGGCTGGATGGCAATAACTGGAGCAGGGTGAGCTGGAGCTCTGCAGGAGGATGGTTCAGCTGAGGGAATTTTCTGCAGGCAGCCATCCTTAGGCTCCTGCCTCCCCGGTGCTCCCGCTGCGCTCCAACACCCGCTGCCAGCAGAAAACTGCCCTTCTTGGCAGAAAATGTTTTGCTCTGGTTGGTTTTTGTGACTGGCAGCCTGCAAACACAGCGGATGCTCATGTTCACAGCGGTGTTATAAGCTTCCTGCTTCCAATCCATTAAGCATGGCCTGTAACAATGTGTGCGCCGTGGCTTCTTATACAAATATGTGTAGTCCATCAAGCAACTCAAAAAAAGTAGAACTCTTCAAAGTTTGTAGAACTGGCTCACAAATTGTGTTTGCTTTGTGGAATATGCACAGAAGGGAAGTTAACTAAACAGTTGAAAGCACACCATAAATTACATACGGATCAAAGCAGGCGTGGATGTACCAAAGCAAACAAGCTCTCCCTTTGCCCAAATCAGGGATGGGGATAAAACTTGAAAGCACTACAGCATCCAGTAGTCTGTCACGGGTTATGGAATTGGATCTAAAGTGCTGGATTGTATGTTCTTTGGGATAAAGGGGATTCAACAATTTTTCATTGTCATTAATCTCCCAAAAGCATGTCTAAGAGAAAAATAGCACCCAGCAGCTAATTGGACATCTGCTTTAAAAAAAACAACATTCATGTTGGGATTTTTTTTCCTGTAGTATTAATAAATATGAAATGTGTCAGACAGCAGAGACTGGAGATGGAAGCTCTCTATTTACAGAGCAAATGCTGTGTGTCTGTGCCAGGCTTGACTGTTTAGCTTTCCTCAAGCAAGGTCCTTGCCAAAGAAAAAGAAAATAACAATTTTGCAGACGTCTCCTACAGTGTGGTCTTAACACATTTTTCAGAAGAGCAGCCACAAGTTGAGGTAGCATGTGTACTACTATCATTAATTGAAAATGTAGAAGTAAACTGGCAGTGACATTCTAGAGTTTGCTGTTATCCAGCCCTGCTAATTCCCACCCACTTTCCCTCTTTTTTTAAAGAAACTGTATCTCCTGCCTCCCAGATGAATCATTTAATTCTTAGGCTTGTGGTGCCAAAAGTTTCAGAGCAAAACATCTGAAATCTTGAAATATCTGGCAGATCAATGTGCAAATCAGCAAGCCTTTACCTGGAGATGCTGTAAAGCCAATATTGTTTCATGGAGCAGCTTGTGGAGGTCCCACTAGTCACAGCCACCACTGCTGGGAGCCACTCACTGGGAGCCTTGGTCCTTCATGGACAATTTCCAGGACTCCCCATTCACAAGCAACTGCTTTAAACCCACCACATCCCTTGAGAATGGGACATCCCACCTTATCTCTTGCCCATCCTAGATTTTGGAACCCTTAATCTCTCCATTCAACCAATCACCTCTGTAAGTGTTGCTAGGAAAGACAAAAGCCCTACTGCTGTTTCTCTTTCATACAAACACATGCACAACACTGCACAAAACTGATGGTAAAGTTTGTTTGGTTTGGTTTTTTTCTGATGCATAGCAGGAGTCTGGCTTTCCTTGCCCAAGGAGTTCACTGTCTAAAGGCCATAGCTGGCATCTATGTAGGGTGAGAGGTACAGATCTCAGGAATATGTTCTGTTGAGAATGTACTACAGCAGCATAAGAATTACGTCTGCATTTATGTTCATAATGTATTTATATCTAAGCAAATTGGGAAATGCATCTGAAAAATCAGTTTTCTTTTATTAGTTCAAGACTGAACAACGTAAAAGAATCATTGGGTTAATTAATATGCTCTAAAGTTCATTAGTGTCTTCTCCAATAAATTGTGAGGCATTCATAAATCTGCATGCCAAAATTACTTGATTATTTTATTGCAAGAAACTGCAATGAGAAAAAGTTAGAGAATCTAATGAGATCAAAACTTGAAATAAAAGCTTCATACCCAAGAGATAATACTAATCAAAGCCTGATAATTATCAGTTTGATACTGCAAAGTCTTAATTGCACCCAAGTCCATGTCAGTTGCTCAGGATCTGCTGAACATCTTGCAGAACTGTAATCCTCTTAAAACCATCAGGGACGGAATTTGCCATCCTTGTTGCTGATTTCAGTGCTGTGTTTGTGAAGTGAGGCAGTGGTGTGAATGAGCTATTTATGCTGCTTGTTTTACATAAAGGAACATCTGAAAGAGACTTGGGCATAATTCTGCATTAAGGTTGTTTGCACTTTCCATGGAAGCTGCTCTAAAGATTATCTCTAGTAGGCAATCCTATCTTTACAGAAACTGCTTGAAGGTATCTTTCTGCAATTCACATTGGAATTTTCTTTGATCTATATTTTTTTCCCTGGAGTGGATTGCTAAAGACAGCTATACCTATTAAAATAATATACTAAGAAAAATGCAAATAGAATGAGGACAGTTACCTCTCTGAATGAAGTGCTGCTAGGACAACACATTGAAAACCACAAACTTCCCTATTTTCCCAGTTCTTCAAAATGGCTAAAAATATTTTCAATGCCAAATTACAGAGCTTGACCTTAAAACTGATTGGATAAAAATAAGGAAACCTCTTATAAACCTTGGTTAACAATTTTTCAAGCAATTGAAGGCAGTTTTCCCACAAGAAGCAAAAATATGACTGGACAATTTTCTGTCCTGGGCTTATATATAATATGAAGTTTGCTTTTAAAAGGTTGGCACCAACTATCTTTAGCTATTAACCTTGAAATGAAAAATAAAAAAAAAAAAAATAAAAAAAAAAAAAAAAAAAAAAAAAAAGTAAATCCAGCATTGCATCAGAAATTCAGAGGCTGCAGAAACTTTTTGCACCGATGACTCAGATTCTCACAGACAAGGACTATTTGGTCAGTTAGTTTGACCTTATCCTACTATCAGGGACATTTCACTCTTCCACTTCTATGCTGAGCTCAGTAAGTAACCTAAGTAGTAACTTCTAGGGAATTTCCCATTCTTGATTTGAAGACTTTGCAGATGGAACATTCAGCTGGCCTTGATGATCAAAGTTTGTTTTCAGTATGGATTTCCTTGGCATCAGCACCTAGATATTAGGCTACCTGGGGGAACCAACCTAGCTATCCTGTGCAGATGATGGAAGCAGAAATATTTCATCATGCCCCTACTCTGTCATTAAAAATGGGTCCATGAAACCAATATTCCCACTGTGTAGAAAAATTGATTGCCCAAAAGGCAAGATCCAGGAAAGGTGATGTAATGGCTCCTATTCAGTCTGTTGTTACAGGTGCATCCATTTAAGAAGGCACAAAAATTGCTTCAATAGCATAATTCAGACCAAGCCTGCTATTTTCTAAGCCAGCAATTACTGGGCTGAGACCATGTCAGACATCCTCTGTGTCCCCTATCTACATAATCAGCTCAGAGCACTGAGGAGTGTGATGCAGAGGTGCCAAAGTGAGTGTCACTGCTGCCTCTTGCTGGGGAGCAATCTGCAAAGTTCTCAAGGACCACCTGAGAGCTGTGACCATCTGCTCAAGGACAGGAGCAGGTCCTTCTGTGAGTAGGTGTTCATCACTAGGAACAGTGGTGTCACTCTCTTCTGCTCTTGAATGTTAGAAAAGGCTTCTCAAGTAGCTGTGCTTCGGCTGATGCTATGGAGAACAACAGCCTTTCATGGTAAATATCACTGGAAAATCCTCCCCAAGGTAGCACCCTGGTCACTTCAACAGAGATAATGGGGAAGCAACCAGGGTGGAAGCAGAGTCCCAGACATCATCTCTCCCAGCCAACACAAAATGAAAGCAAACCTCTCTCAGTCCCTGAGTTTCATTGGGCTTCACTTGAAGTCCTCTGATTTCAATTAGAACCCTGGAACTAATTTCTCCTCTGATCTCCAGCCTACCTCAGCTGTCTTCCTGGTTTATTGGCCCCCTCTCCTTTGACCGTAATTTTTTCTGGCTGTGGACCAGAGGGAACATTAGGCACCTGAATTTCCAAATTTAATTACAGCGTTTAAATAATGATACAGAGCATCGATTCCATTTACTCACAATGCCACGAAACAGCTTTAAGTATTTAACACCTGGGGCACTTCCTGTCTCACTGCTCTCTATTTAATCACATTCTGCCAATTAGAAAAATCCCTAAGAGGCCAGTCTGCTTTTTACCATTAGAGAAACTGAATGCCTCAGGCACTACAGCAGCTTTTATTTAGTGTTTTTGTCCTGGAGAGAAAGATTTACTTGAAATTAAGTAGATGGTGTATTTGAATCTATATATTGCACATATACAACTCATTTTGAATTGCTCAGGCACTGACACAGTCTGACCTGAGTTTATAACTGGTGCATTTATAAACTCTTCTTGTTGGTCTGGCTGCACGAAAGGACTCTGAGGTAGAGAGACATGGGTCTTGGCAGGGAAAATAATGTCCAGAGAGCTCAGAGCATGTGTGAGAGGACAGCTGTGTGTTTCATTGTGCATGAGTGCCAGTTCTGAAGCACACTGCATCCTCTCAGGCCCAGGATGCTGCGAGTGTCTGCTGTGGGCACCTGGTGAGGCACTCCCTGCTCCCAGCCCTCCTGTCCTGTGAGGCCACACCTGTCCTGCATCTTGGGCAGCTGCTCTGAGGTGGCCTGGGATGAGCTGAAAGCTGGCCATGTTCTGTTCTCTGGGTATTTCCAGCAAAAAGCCATCCTAGAGCTATGGACAACAGCAATACCTCAGCACACCTATGCCACACAGCTTGGAGCTTTCTGATTTAATGAGACCAGCAGGACGTTTTTCACTATGTTCACTCTTTCCCCAAGACTCAGGTCAGCTGAAATTCCTTGTCATGTTCCTTTACAATATCTGCAAGTCCTTCTCTCCCTGTCTACTCTGGTCCTCTACTCATTCTTTCTCCTCCTCTCTGCCTGATGTTTATATACAGACACTTCCCCAGATCATCCATGTGGAGGAACCACATAGAGAGACTTTCTCTGCTGAGCTTTTCTCCTCACTGTTCTTGGCATTTCACTTTCTGTGTTTTGCCAGTGACCATGCATCCAGGGAAGCAGAAAGACCCTGACTCAGGTCTGGCCTTGTGGGGAGCACAAAGGGAAGTTTGATTTGACCCTTCTGCCCTAGAAATCCATGCAAAAGGTCTCTTTGATACAGACACAACAAGACTGTACTTGTATTTTCTCCATGTGCCAGTGAGGCCAATGAGAAGTTGGGAGGAAAAGAAAGCAGGGGAACTAAGGGGGGAAGGAAGATACAGATGTATTTACATTTATGGCTTTCACTTCTTGGGACTAAAATCACAGGGTTTCTTGCCCAAGTTTCCCATACTGGCTCAACCAAACAATCCCATTTATGTTCTCTGTGTCACATTTATTCAGTCCCTCTCCTAGGAGAGGATAATTTTGCAGCTTCCTTGAACTGATTAATAGCAGCTTTACATTAATAACAGTGTCCTCTTGACAGCTCCTGATGCTGATTTGTTATTCAGCTGTGGCTGCAGTCCCAGCATCACATCCAGTCGAGAAACCTCCCACCCCCAGTGCCCTGGCTGGTCCCACCAGCCCAGCAGAGGACAGATCTCTTCCCTCACCCTTTGCAGTGGTAATAATGTCACAGCCAGGCTGACACTGCCCTGACAGCCCAGCTGGGAGATGGTTTTCCTCCTGCTCACTATTCCATCCACCACCCATGAGTTCTTGCTGCCACAGAGCCTCACAGAGGGTCTGATTATTCATCTGCAGCCCAGAACACATCTACTCCCTGCAGACACCTCTTCTCTCTGTCTTTACCTTCCCCAGGATCCCTTATTGCTTCATGTGCTCAGGGAATGTGCAATCAAACTGCAGAGTGCTTCAAATCTCATTTGCCCTTCCTTGCAACCATCATGACACTTCTGTTTAATCCTTTGGAATGTCTTCAAGTTTGCTCTGAGCCTCAATGGTTCCTGATGGTTTCTGCTGCTGAGGGAGTGCCCTGTGCTTGGGGCTCAGCAGCAGGAGCAGAGGGGCTGAGGAGCTCCTTGGATGGGCTCATGTCCCCTTGATCAGAAGTTTGTTCCCCAAGTGAGCACAAGGAAATTCCTATCAGATCCAGCTGTTCATTTTTCTGTTGAAAATGCCTTAGCAGACCCTGTCTGAAATAGGTTCAGTTTTACAAACCTGGTGTAGGTTTTGCAGCTGCCCTACTCCTTTTCCCAAGTTTCTCTGTTGTCACTGGCATTACAATGTTTTCTTTAAGACCAGACAGATCTTCTGATATCTGCCTGTTTTGGACCACCCCTTCTTCATCACTGGGACAAGCCACAAAGTCTCTGTGCTGAAACCATGTCTAAATTCCTAATGCCACATTATATCTTAGTCACCAAGAACACCTTTTTAATGATTTTGTATTTGCCTTCTCTGAAGCTGAATTCTCATCCTCCCCTTTACTAGCTTTTCCAGATTTTTAGGTTTTTTTAGTTTCTGGTTTTCACACTGGAAAGATCTGGAGGCAGTAAAGTGGTTTATGAGGTGATTTTTTTCTATGTAACTACTTGTATTTGCAGTAAGATTTTTAGTTCTCAAATATAAATATTAGCAGAAAGGTGGAAGGGAGAGCCATAATCTCTCGCTTTGTAGCTTTCATCAATTTCTTAGGCACAGCCCTTATTAAGAATAACATTTATTTATTAATATTTTCTAAATTATAGTTTCATATTGATGCTGTCATTCTTCATTCCATATACTGCCAGAACAAAAAGGTATAAAATGTTTCCATTTCATTGGAATCCCCTTACCACTCAGATGTGAGAGGCCATACCAGGAGCACCATCTGGAAAATCACAGGCAAACATCCACTCCTCCTGCTTCCCAGGGCAGCTCTCCAACCTGAATTGATGGAAGGCTGTCAGAGGAGCCTGAGGTGTGAGCAGGCCCTTCATCTCAATGGACTCTTGAATCTTAAGATTAATACAGGTGGAGGAAGAAACCTTTTCCCAAAACGCTTTGGCACGCTCCCATCATTTGTAAATGCAATTACTGCAATGCTATGCTCCACTCAGCATATTTGCATGAGCAAGTGGTCTATATTTAGTTTAAAGAGAGGCTGTTTACTGAATGTAATATGAGGCTCAAATTTTACAGATGAAGACTACAGACCATGGCTAGAAGTTGTAATTGTCTTTTATCTCTGAGCACATTTGACATCTCTGCTGCACATGGAGCATTTGAAGAAAATCACAGGGCTCCAATTCCATGGGGCAGCTTGCAGTGAGGTGAGCTACAGCTGCACACCACAAATTTTCACAAGATTTTTGCTGGAAAACTTCTCCAGAATATAAGATAGCATAAAACATCACACTCATCTATTAACTTTGAAAAATAGAAGGCACAGACAGAGCAAATTAAAATTGTAATATATGCATACATTCAGGGCCTCCAGAGGAATGGGCACTGACTGCTGGGAACCAAGTTAGGTTCAGGAAAGATCTGATAGAAATTTGTCCTCTTGGGAGGAGGAAAGGGACACATATATTGAGGAAACTTGCATTTTATTCAGAGAAAATTTTATTTTTCTCTTTCATCTCTCTTCTTTACTTCCAGTGCCATGGGCATTCATTCCCCCTGCTCTGTGAGATTATGTGTTGGAGAGAAATTGGCACAAGGGGTCAGTTCCCCAGCTCTTTTGTCTTGCAGTGTCTGCCCTACTTTGAAAGGCTGAACTTGGTTGGAGCAGTTTGTACACTTGGTATCTGTATGGGCTTTATCTGCTGGAGAAATTTTCTCCTTTGCCTGGTTACAGAGAGGGCTTGCAACTGAGACAAAGCTGGGATTTTATCCTCACACTGTTTAGAATTTCTTTTTTTCTACTTTACAGAAAGGAAAAACTGATTTATTTCCCAATGTATGAAACTTTTTATTATTGTTCATATTTCAAATCCATTTTATGGAGGTTCACACATTTCATATGAGGATAGATCTCCTGGGCTTTACAGTGTAAGTGATGGCACAACTAGCCAAAGTAGCAGTCACAGCAACATGGAAAGCCAGAAAACAAACAGGCTCTAGAGGCCACATTCATAAAACAAAATGAGGCAATAAACAAAATAAATAAATAAAAAAAATCTCAGAAGTTGGGTATTTCATTTCTGATGGCATCAGCTTCCACACAGCCAAAATATATAGAAAGATGTAATATTTTGCTACATAAGGTTTTTCAGATAATAAATATAAGCACTGCTATCCTCTCTGGAATTGTTTGCTTTATTTCAGGGACCTGGGAAAAAATGTGTCCTTTCTGGAAAATATTTAAAACAAGCAATTTTTTCTTGTAATAATCACTTTATTTCTGAGTTTCTCAAGGCACTCTAGTGACCAGTGAATTTTGCTTCTAATCAGTAACAAAGAATTTCCTCATGTGAGAGAAGAAAAGTCCAACGGCCAGAGATGAAAGGGGTTCTACTGGATGGGTTTGACATGGACCACTGCAGATTGTCCAAACACAGTCTAAAATTAGGTGCTCATTTTCAACTGCTCATTTTCTTAGATGACAATCCCTGGTTATAGGTGAAACTTCTCAAATTCTAAACTGCTTAAAACATCAGTTAAACAATATCTCATTTTTGGGATATGTCAGTCTGACAAGATTGGAGGCAGACATTTGCAATGAGCTCACAGTATTCTGCTGTGGTTTAGAGTTTTTTTCACTGGTAGTCAGGCCACAGAAAAATAATCTCCTTAGAGACATTGCTGCACATATAATGAAAAAGTGTATCTTTTCTGTGAATTTGTATTGTAGCCATCTGGAGTACTGCATCCAGCTGGGGAGACCTCAGGGTGTTAAGTCTGAGAGGCAGAATTATTGATCACATTTCTGTAATGGGCAGGATTTAAGACTGTAAGAGCTCCACTCAGAGGTGCTTGTGCCAGGGTGCTGTGCTCTGGATGATGAGGTCCCTGACAGAGGAGTCAGAGAGGCAAGAACAGGTCTGAGGATGCCAAGGTTTGCATGGACCAGAGATGTCCTGCACCATCAGGGGTTTTCTCAGGTTGGCAAGCAGACAGGGTCATCTCAGTGAAGTGTGATAAAGCTGTTTCAGCTCATCATCTGTGACAAGGGATGTGGTCTTCTAGCAAGCCAAGGTACAATGGAAGCCAAAATCAGTGACGGGCCTGGGTGCCCACCTGGGGGTTCCACCTCTGCAAGGTGTAATGTCTCCTCCAGACAGAGGTTTTCTATTTTCATATGAAGTCCTCAGATAAAGTACAGATTGTCATGCTCTGGAAGGTTTAATGTTTTTATATATATATACATATGAAAAGAGCATCCATGGTATTATCTGGCTAATTGGAGAGAAAGGAATTGACTGCAAATAAAGGACAATTTGCCAAATATTTACTTAATCTGTGAAAGCCCCTAGTTTAGACTGGGAAAGCCATCATCCCTTCCAGGGGAAAACTGTTTTGTTTAGCATTAAAAGGAAAAAAAAAATTAAGATAGAAATGCCTCAAAGGTCACTGAAGATCATAATTGTTGAGCTGAGAGTTCAGCAATTACTGAGCTGAGTGTCATCTATGACTTAAACACCTTTTCTTCATTCTGATTAAGGGAAATATCTTCTGATTAAACTTACTATTGGCTAGTGTCAGGAAGTTATTATGATAAGAAGTGCATTACTATCTAGGATGCCTGCATGTACCTCTTTCACAGCCACAAGCAATCCAGACTTGCATTTCAGCAGATCAAGCCATGGAAGGCAGCAAGGCTGTTTTACTCTCTAGATAACACTGAACAGCTAATTAGTGGGGTGAAATGTATGTATTCCATATTTAACAGATTATGGTACACAGGCAAGTTAACATGGCATTTTAACAGGAGAAAGAGTGCAATAGAAGGTGTCTACACAATTCCAATGTGTCTTTATTTACAGCCTCTCTGACATAATTAAAATTTGTTGGACTACTTATAGGTAATATTAAGTCTGGATGAACACAAGTCTATTAATTAGGTTTTCCCAATAGATAAGTTGCCCTCAGTGGTTTGTGATATGTCAACATTACAACATTGTTCCCAGCACAGGCTGTAGGATGCAGACATTCAACCACTACCCTTATCCAAAACAATTACTTCACACACCAAAGAGTAATGAAGGAATTGTGAAGTGTTTCCCCCTTAGCTGTGACCAACAATATAAAAAAGATCAAGGGAAGGCTTTTCCCCAGATACCACACTCCATTTCCACTTCATTTCCCCTTGCTTGGTTTGATTGATGCTCCAAGCTAAGGCAAAAGAGCCTTGCTTCTTTTCTGAGCAGATTTTCTTTCTCAAGTGTAAACAGGCAGAGATGTGTAGGCTGGGTAGCACAGAAAGACAACAAGCTAAATTCAAATTAAGGATATCAGAACCAAGTACACCCCAGAGACCTGTGGGAATGAGAAAAGCATCAACCTCTCTGAGGCTGGCCACCCACACTGGTGGTGTCAATAAAGTCCAGAGAGATGGGCTATGTGTGGGAACCCTATAAATAGCATGTTGCAAGTATAAACAGCATATTGCCTGCTCTCTCCTGGTCAGGATTTGGAGCACAGCAGTGCTCAAGCCCTAACCCTGTGCTGCCCTGCAAGCAGGGTGAGAGGGGAATGCTTTTGAGCAGAGCACAAAAAAAGGAGGCCACTGTGCAGTCACCAAGTACTGACATTTCTCTTTGGCCTGGAATTGCAGGTATCTATGCATGCCATACATATGCACAGGACATCATGTAAAATACAGACATTTGAGATTTTGAGGAGACACATCCCTTCCTCCTTGATGCTCAGCTACAATTCCCTTTTAGCCTTCCAATTCTCTTCCTGTCCTACTGGAAGGAAGTGAGTATCTGTGTGTGCTTCATTGTCATCTGGGGTTAAACCACAACAATCCTTCTGGTGCTCAAAGGCTTTGAGTAACAACAGATTTGGTTGGGGCTCTGTAGGGGTTGCTTTTGGTTTTGCTTCTTGTCAAGGTCTTTTCTGCTCCTCACTCCAGCAACAGGGAAGCTGGGGGTGCACAAGAGCTGGGAGGAGACACAGCCAGGACAGCTGACCCCAACTGACCAAAGGGATGTTCCATACAACACGGCACCAACAGAGGCATAAAACGTTGAGAGAAGAGGAAGGAAGGGAGAACATTCAGAGTGATGGCATTTGTCTTCCCAGTTCACCATTATGTGTGATGGAGCCTGGATTTTCTGGAGATGTCTGAGCACCCACCTGCCCATGGGAAGGGGTGAATGAATTCCTTGTTTGGCTTTGCTTGCATGCACAGGTTTTGATTCATCTGTTAAACTGTCTCTATCTCAAACCTTGAGATTTTTCACTTTTACCCTTCTGATTCTCTCTCCCATCCCACCATGGGGGAGGGAGGAAGCAGCTGTGTGGGGCTTGGTTGCCAGCTGGGGTTAAACCACAATGCTATTTTTGTCAAATAGTCTATTCTGTGCTCACAAATTATGGCTGGAGGAAGCAGTGACCCTGCTGCCAGCCCAGTGATCAGTGTACACCTCCAGGGACTGCAAATTCAGGTTCACAGTTCCCTCCAGCTGAGATGATTCTGCCCTGTGCTCCTCACAGCTCTATCCTTATTCCACACAGCCCTCTTGCCACTCCTGCTTGTGTCCAGCTCAGGGCTGGTGGCTGCTCAGAGGAAGAACAGGCAGAGCTGAATCTGTGTCTCTTGTGGAGCCCATTGCACAAGACTTGTTGAGACAACAGTGCAAGACACCAATACCTCTCAAGAAAGTAATTCTGCCTTATTGACAACACCAAGTGTAGCTGCAAGAGTAACCACTAAATAATATAGAATGTAATATTAATATCTGTTAACTAGGAAAAAAATTAGCATACAGGAATTCAATTTAGCTTATGTCCTATCCAGTGACTGAAGGACAGGAAAAGGGTAAATGTGCATTAGATCATAACAATGATGATAGTTTTTCCTAATAAAATGCATTACTGTCATCAGAAACACTTGATATATTTACAACCAAGTCTCCATCGTCTCTTTGCATCTGCTGTGACTTAATTGTGATGGTAGCACCAGCCTGTTAATATTGTTTGGAGCTGGTTTAATTTGCCTTCCATAATTTAGGCAAATTACAGGAGGTGAGAAGGGCTGAATGAGTAACCTTATTAACAGAGAGACTTTCTCCAGGATGCAGGCCAGATGAAGGTTAAAAGAAAAAGATTACAGCAAATCCAAAAGAAAGCTAAATATTTCAGGCTGAAGCTTTCCCTTTTACATTGCTTCTCTCATAACAAAAAGTTAATTACTTGATCCTGTGCTATAATCAATATTTTTATTACTTTTCTTTTCTTTTTCTGTTTTCAGTCTTCAGGTCAGTACTTTGTTGACAGCATAATATATAAACCTTGTTCAATGGCCGTTATTTGTATTTACAGTATTGTAGATCATCCTTCCACAAAAGAAAAGAATAAAAGAATCATATTTCTGAAAATTACGATGTCCACATTATGGCTTTTCCTCCTACTGAAAAAAGAAAAACCGAAGTGTTATTTGTGAAAGCTTTTAAGCTTTTTCTTCTGTCTTTCTCAAGGGTGTAAATACAAAGTCATCTCATTAAAATGCATGAATTTACCCTGGCATAAAATTAATATAGGAGGAGATTTGTTCCCATGCTTTTTTTTGTCTGGATTCTGAAGTATCAAAAGTGCCTCTGCTATACCAGGAGCTGCATCCATATAATTCAGGAAAGGATGGGGTCTAGTGCACTCTGATTATCCCAGCATCAATTTTCAGTGGCAGCACTAGTCTATACTATTGAATAAGTTATTATGCTTTGATTGATTTTTCTTTCTCCAGGCATGAATTTTATATTTGAGGCAATTCCTGTGAAAGACTGAAAACTGATGCCACAAAACAGGAACCCCAACTTTCAAACACAAGAAGTTTTTTTGGAATAATTATTGTGGAAGATAAATTGGTAGTAATGTTTGCTCTACATTTGACACCTAATAAAGACATGGGGATTTTTCTCCTGGAGGGTTGGATTTTTGTTCAATTGCTTTGATTTTTCTCTGCCCTCCTCACAGCTGGGATGGAATATGGCTGCTCTCAGGAGAACTGACTCAAAACACACTGAAGATGGTAACACTGACCTCTACAAGTTTTGGGTTAGACCAAGCTGAAATTTGCTTGGCTTTTAAGACTTGGTTCCTGTTTTTCCTAGATTTCAGCATGAGGAAGACAGATATGCTTAAACCTGCCTCTCTTGGATGTGTGTTTAATTCGAGGCAGGTAATGGAATATGGGCATCCTAACTGACAACCAACACCAAATCCCTTTAAAAATGCATGTTTTAGTTAGTGTTTGATAGTCCCCCAATGCAATCCAGGATTTCTCAGACTGATCAGAACTAACTTTCTACCTCTGTCTTATCTCTGATTTTACTAGGTGTGGGCAGTATTTCACGCTAGCACTTGTATGGAAAATTGTCTTATTAGCTTAGCAAAATTAAAGCTTGGAAGATATAAGACAGCTCACTCACAAGAAGTCAATTACTATGGAGGGAATGGAGATGGAGGACCATGTTGTCATGAGAATAAATGAATCAAAGGAGAAAAAATGACAGACATGGCTGCCCTGAACTTGGCCCTGACCACAGCTGCTCCCTCCATTGCTATCACTGTGGAGGAATTCTAACTACAGAGACTGTTAGCTCTGGGTGCTTTGTGGCAAGCACATGGTAGTAGGAAAAAAAACAGCATAAAAGATAATCAAACTAATCTGTGAACATCTAGAAAGGAGTGAAGCAGCAGGTACATTGGCTCATATCAGAGCAACCTATTGCTGTTTGTGACTGGCCAAGATGCCAGGGCGGGAAAGAAGCAGCAGGTACCACTTATCCAGCCTTTATGAGCAGTTTTTTCGGGATGTCATCTTGCACAACATCATCAAAAATAGAAGAGAGATGTGCTGGTTTTTATTTGAGTTTGGGTGAGGAGGGAATGAGCCCAGCCACTGAAGTGGTGTTCTAAGAGAAGCTGCAAACAGCTTCCTCCGTGCCAGGCAAAAGCAATTGCTGGCTGGCTCTGAGAACAGGCATGCTTGAAATAAGTGGGCCAGGAGTCCAGCTCCTTTTTAAGGCCTTTATTGGAGGTCAGCTTTGGGTGGGGAGCCCAAGGAGTCATGAACACCACTGCTTGTTCCTGCTGGATGATGCTGAGGAGGAGCTTTGTCTGTCAGCAGAGCTGGGGCTTCTGTCCTCACAGAAGTCCTCAGGAAGACGCTGCTAGCTCCTAGTCTAGGGGTGTCATGCCAACCAGGTGCTGTCCAGGTTATGGTGACCAGGCAAAAAACTTGGGTTGGTGATTCCATTTCCTCCACTGCTTTCCTCACCTGGGAGTACCATTTTTCAGCCCTAGATGTTATACTGGCTCCTTGTTTTTAGGGGTTTTTTACCACTAAATGGTATCCCGTGAGCACTCACTGTCACATGCCATTTTGGAGGGGGCAGTGGAGGTGTGTGTGGGTACAAGAGCGGGTACTGGGATGGGCTGAGGTACAAACAGCCAGGAGCACTGACAATTTACAAAAACAAATAGTCAGCATCAACAATTACGGTCGACTGGGTGGACACACACCAGCACAAATATCAACAATTCATTAACAATTCACACTTAGCTAATAATTTATAACTTCATGCCCAACTTTAACTCATTTATAACAACGCTGATAAGCCAATTAGAGAGTTAAACATGCCCCTGTGAGATTCACGTTTTTTAAAACAAACAAATCCCAGGAATTTCTCTTTTTTTTTTTCCAGGCCTGAGTACAGGTAACAGGCCAGTCTGGCTCCTTGAATGGCAGAGTAAGGCCAGGCGTGCCCCACCCCAGAGAGCCCTCTGGGCCCTGTCCCAGCAGGGCCAGGCTCTGCTCTGCTGCAGCTCTGCCTGAGCCGGGTTCCCTCCCCAGCACAGCCAGACTGTGGCTCGGCTGGAATGGTGCTTCTGTTGAGTTTTACCAAAACTGCCAGGCAGAGGAGGGGGAGCCGTCAACCTTTGGGTGCTGCCCTGTGTTCTAGCCTGGCTGCTGAGATCCTGGCCTCCCCCTAGGGCGACCACTGAAGAATTCTCCACCATAAACAGCTCAAGCCGTGATCCAACAGGGATCATCGCATGACCATCTGCAGGCTTCGGGCAAGATATTAACTCTATTAATGCACAGATGAGACTTGCAGACCTTCAATCCTCTCTCAAGTGAGAGAAAAGGACAGGGTGAAGGTGTGTAAAGAAGCAACATGAAGACAACAAGGTCAGTAAAAAAGGAGTCAGGTCCCAGACAGGTAGAGAATGAGAAGATGCCTTAGGATGAAATTGTTGGGAAGGAAATAGAAAAATCTTATGAATATGAGTGCCTAGCAAGAAGTTCTGAAACAATAGATGAAATAGAAATGTTAGCAGTTTTCGACTTTGAGGCTGAAAACAGCCATGTGAAGGTTTAGGGCCTCTTCCTTTGTTTAGATGATGCCAAATGCCATAGATACCAAAGAACCAACAGACATCCTGTTCCAAGTATGGCAGGAAAGGTCTGAAGATAAGGGTTATAGATAAGAAAGCCATAAAACATGGTAATTTAGTGATTCCTATAGGTTGCATGCAAATATTAGGAAATTAGTATATTGTATTAGATTGGTTAATGGAAATTAGAATATTCATCATAGAAGAATACTTATTGTATTGTAAATGGGAAATCGCTCTCTTATATTCTCTCCTTCGCCTCTTATCCTCTATTCTCTCTTATCCTCTTTACTCTCCATGCTCTATTCTCTCTCTTACACCCACGCCCTTCCAATACACTACAAACTTCAGGACCAGAATATAAAGAGCTCCTGAGTCTGTCCTGACGACCGTCCACCCAACCATAAAACCCCCACATGAAATTCTCATTTAAGCCATGGTGATGGACTATGATACGTTGAATATCCCTATAAATCATGGAAAAAGCATGGGAGGAAGAAGGGTTCAAACTCTAGACATGAGCAAAGGCATCCATGCTGAACAAGCAGATGTTGAAGTAGTTGTGATCCCATGAGAAGTTTGAACAGAGAGACAGAAGAGTGATGAAGACCCTTTGCCCCCAGGGAAGAAGAAGAACTCTGTTCCCAGAGATGAAGATGATCTCAGAAAGCCTTTGCTTTTGAACAGCTCATCCTTAAAATGGCACCCCATAAATTTGACATGGCCAATGAACACAGCTGTGGGAAGGCTGGAAGAGATGGGAGGGACTTCACAATTGCAGATTTCCGGGCGGCTGCTATTTATGGAATTAAAAGCCATAAGAGAGCTGTTTTCTTGTGGAGGAGTCTCCATAGCATGACAAGAGAGAATCCTCTCCCTAAGTGAACTGAAGAGAGACTATTCTAGAGTCTGACTGAATTGTTTCTGTATGTTGAAGGATTTTTTCTGATTCTTCTTATTCTTTTAGTTCTGTTAATAAAGTTTTTCTTTATACCCTTTAAAGTTTGAGCCATCTTTGCCTTCCTCCTAATCCTATCTCACACAATAAGTGAGTAAATAATTCTAGTGGGTGCGCTGGTCATCTGGCCAGCTCTAAACTCACCACATAAATTGGTGCATTGGCCAGGAAATCTCAAATTGGCAAACCAAAACCACTACACAAAATTGGTGTTTCCATCCAGTTTCCAGTTAAAACCCCTACAGAGGTCTTGAATGAGCCCTTCTAGTGTGAGCCTTGGAAGAGGCACCCAGCTAGCATTAAACAGCAGCTCAATGTTTAACTGGGAGAAAACATCTTCCTTCCACTACCCCATGCCTTTCTCTGGAACCCCTCATTTCCCTCTCATGTTCCTGTGTTATAGGGTCTTGCTACTGGTGAGCAGAAGAGAGTATTTTATAGAATAAAATATAAGTGATTCAGGTTGGAAGGAACCTTAAAAATCGTCTAGTACTATCTTCCCCCACCAGTTTAAAGCCAAGAAATATCAGACTTCTGTCATCCTTCTCTTCTCCACCCACACCCACTACCATGTGCAGCCCTAGGAGGGGACATGCTTTCTCAGAGAAAACAGGCAACCCAGTCAGATCCTACAAAACTCTTGGTCACTGGGTTGTAGAGATAACCTAATTCATTCCTACACATAAGCAAGAGGAAACTTAAGGCAATTGCAGTTGTCAACTTGTTTATCAATTTTGGGAGAAATAGCAAATAAAGTTTCAAGTCTATCAAAAACACAATGTTATGATGAAGTTAATTATTACACATAAAGGTGTTAATAGAAGAATAATGATAATGGTTCCTTTCATTCAACCAGCATAAAAATCCTTGACACTGTAAGACTAGAATAGACCACATAAGATTATTTTGCTAATTCTGACCTTGTGTAATGCCACTTTTATCAATTTTTATATTGTGGAAATAAGACAATAGGTTCCTTTTAGTTTGATTTTTCAAGTCCTTATTCTATTTCATAAGGTATTTCACCATATGATTTTAAAGTCAATCAATTTTGGGAGGGTTGCACATACTCGTAATGGACGTGTAATTTACTTGATACCAGGGACAAAGACAGATATGCTGTGTTTATTCAGAAATAAGACCTTTTTTTAATGATTCATTGCCTGTCCTGAATAAATAATCTTGCATATATAATTTGTTTCAAGATGGATGAGCTGTTGCACCAATATTAAAGATAGTTAAGAATACACTCCACAATATAAATCACCCAGTTGCTGTGAGGGATGTCACCTTGTATCACAAAATGGGAGCTTAGGAAATTAGAAAGGAGATTAATGTCATGTTCTGATGCTCTTGCATAGAAGTTATATATAGTTTGAATCTCTAGTGCTTGATCATTCCATAGCTGAGGTAAATTGGTTTATAGAACATCCAGGTGCACATAAGGAAAGATTAGATACAGCAAACGTTTAAATTAATCTGTCTACTAAATGTGTCCAGAATCAATCCCAGGATGTAGATTTTTAGTGTTCTGAGCTTAATTCCTTACTAATGAGCAGTCATTTTTCACTTAATGGAGTTCTTCTGGAAGGCAAGTGTCTGCCATCTCATCTGATCACAGAAAGTGACCTTCCACTTTGAAGATAACCTGAGCTTATTTGATTTAAACCCAAAATTATCTCCTAGCAGGGGTCACTGATAAGCTCTGAAATTGTCTGGAAAGGGAGATCCCAGTGTGGCAGCCAGTGACTCCATTCAGTGTGTGGCTGCACTGGATGCAGCGTGAGGCTGTGACATGCTCTGCTTTGAGCTGACCAGAACCCCTGGACCCAGCTTTTGCTGTCCCCTGGGCTGGATCTGGAGGCTCAGAGTGTGAGTTCATTGCTCTGGGGTAGTCACCATCATGTAAGTATGGTCATTTTCTGGGCACATTGTAAAACTTCTGGGAAGGCATCTATGGCTCCTTTGCTGAAGTTCTAAAGCTGAGGAGGGCCAAGAAACCTGGCTAATGTTAAAAGCTAAAAGTTAAAATTCTGTGTCAAATGACATCATCCTCTAAGCTTTGCCTTTGTAATCACAGTTTGGTGCTTAAATACATCTGAGCTGCTTTCCAGCACAACATACTGTATTGTGTGCCAGATGCTGCCCTTGGGAGACAGAACAATCTCTAGCATAAGGGAAAGAGTTCATTTTCCATAACAGTTTTGAATTTCAGTCCTTAGATACATTTAAATTAAAATAAATTCATCAAATTCCCATAAAGAACATATGGAGTCAAAAGCTTGCAAATTCTCTTCATGATGACCTGGACTGCTCTGCTGAGTAAGTCCAATTGTAACAGGACATGGTTCAATGTGGCAGCCAAACCTAGAAGCTGTTTTAAGTTGGGGATTATTTTAGAATTAGGAAACTGCAGCCTTATCAGATCTGCTTGAATCTGTAGTTTAAAATAAATTGAGTCATTAGAATGTGTAGTGTGGTTAATGCTAATGAGCTGGTTGGTTTAATTACATAAGAAAATCAGCTCTAATCATTGGACGGTAGTTGTGTTGTTTGGAGGTTTTTGTTTTGTTTCTTTTTTATTTGCTGTTTAATTATTATCAGTGATGATGCTAATGTTCTCTGTGCTAAATTCCTTGTCACAGTACATTTGCTAGTTAGCATGTCTAGTGATACAACCTTGAAAGTGTTAAGGAGAAAAAAACTAAAACCACACTGAAAAGCTGTGACTGATGCTGATTTTCTGATACATGTTCTCTCACCTCTCTTCCTTGTCAGATGGAAAGTAATACACAAAGAATTTTCAAGATCAGAAAAGCAAGAAAACCATAGAGATATGAATTAACACCCTAGTCTATTTTTACATTGAGAGAATGTCAAATGTCATCTAGGAGGGCCAAGCATATTTACAGCAGCCAGCCTAAGCTCTTCACTGTTCACCTTTTTACTGCATACCCTGCATAGTGAAGGTCCTTTGGGTTATATCTTGCTGTCATAAGACTACTAGAAAAATAAATTGCTACAAATCATGAACATATCTAACAACTTTAATAATGGGCTAGCTAATGTCCAGAAGGCACCTTTGCCAACCACCTGGTATCTCTCTGATGAGGTTCATAATAAGTGCATTTTTACTAGACCCTGATAAAGGCTGTAAAGCAAAGGCTTGTGGAGTATTAGATATTGATAAACTGGATCAGTAATAGAGAGTCGCCTGCACTTAATAAATCAAGCTCAGGTGAGAACATACACAGGAGCACCTAGGATAAGCCATAATTTGGGAATGGACTGGGAAAAGATAACTCACCATGAACCCTTCTGGATCAAAATCATCCAGATGATGACTGATCATTTGAAGATGAGTAGTGAATGTGAGCAGAGAGGTGACCTCACCTGGAAATGGGTAACCAGCTCTTAAGAGTTTTGTCTGACACTGGTGTTCACTGCAGAACTTAAACTATTTAACCTAACTGATACTTAAGTTTTCCTCTAAAAAGCCTATGAATCTATTAAGATATATTCACGAAAACAATCATCTAAAACATCTCAGCCAAACCTGCTCTGGTTTGCAGGCAGTTCTCATGTGAGGGTGAACTCTGTCTTGCAGTTCCTGCCCCAAGAGCTGTGGGTCAATGCACAGTGCTGAACTCTGGATGTGACCACAGTCAGTCTTGATACAGACAGTGACACCTGAGATTCCCCAAAAAAGCCAAAATTTGCACAACTTGCGACAAGCTCAGCCTCAGCCACCTCTTTATCCGTAGAATCATGGAGTCGTGGAATCATAGAATCACAGAATAGTTTGGGTTGAAAGGGACCTTAAAGATCATCATGTTCCAACCCTCTGCCATGGGCAGGGACACCTTCCACTAGACCAGGTTGCTCAAAGCCCCATCCAGCCTCACCTTGAACACTGCCAGGGATGGGGTGGCCTGTTCCAGTGCCTCACCACCTCTCACAATAATTTCCTCCTAATATTAAATGTAAACTTATCCTCTTTCAGTCTGAAGCTTTCCCCCTTGTCTTGTCACTCCAGGCTCTTGCAAAAGGTCCCTCTCCATTTTTCCTGTAGGCTCCTTCAGGTACTGGAAGGCTGCAATTATGTGACCCCAGGGATTTCTCTTCTTCAGGCTGAACAATCCCAATTGTCTCAGTCTTTTCTCATAGGAGAGAAAAGTTCCAGTTTTCTAATCATCTTTGTAACCTCTTGATTTGCTCCAACAGGTTGAGATCCTTCCTGTGCTGGGACCCCAGAGCTGGATGCAGCCCTGCAGGTGGGATCTCACCAGAGCAGAGCAGAGGGACAGAAACCCTCCTTCACCTGCTGCCCACAGGGCTCTGGATGCAGCCCAGGACACCTTTGGGTCCTTGAGTTGCAGGTGCACATTGCTGGGTCATGTTCAGTCTCTCATCCACTATTACTGGTCTCATCTCTAAATGTAGCTGTTAAATAATCATAAAGCTGTTAAAGCCTGCAGACTTCACATACTAAAAATATGAAGCATAACAGTATGTGCCAAGTAGAATGTGAACAGTTATATTTATATATATGTTGGCCACGTCCCTTAAGGTTTTCTCCCAGAAGGGCATTAGGTGAATATGAAATGTCCCAAGAGCACAGAGTCAAGTGTTGACCCTGTTCATATTTATTAGACCATATGCTTTGCTGCCAGGGGGGTATGAACCTTTCACACTCCAGAGCTGAGAGCAGCAGTCCCATCTGTTAATGCAGCTCCACAGCCACTCTTGTATAGACAGACAAATACTGTCTATGTTTGATATGGACTCGTGCTGAATGCCAACAAAATCTCTAGGAGCTTATCCATTTAACAACTGCACCATCAGTGAGAGTCTCATTGTATTCCAGATCACAGGCTTTGATTCAGAATAGCTTTTATGTTTATCTAAAATGTATTTAAAGTATTCCAGCTCATTAGTAGATCATGATACATAACAGAATAGATGCAAAAGTAGGGTTTTGGTTTTAATATTTTGGACTAAAGAGTGAGGGTTAGGAACTAATCACTAAAAGAACTATGTTTTGAAGGATGTTTTCTATATATCACATTTGCTGCAGGCAGGATAGATGTATGCATATTTTCACTGAAATAGGATATGCAGTGATATATTTCTTCATTTCAGTCAAATTTAGATGTCTAGCCTGCCATTATAGATGATTAGATAGCTATATTTACTGCTCTGAAATTATCCTTAATAACACCATTGCTCTCAACCTGCTTCTTAAGCTCCAGAAGGGAAATTGGTATTGTGGGTAATTATTTTCAGCAGTTCTGAATACAATAAAAGTGCACACACTGGAATCACATGTATGTCTGTTCATAAAAACACACCCCCACACTGCTACAGAACAACAGGCATTCCTTAAAAATGTAGATCCCTCCTGGTTTATCCATATATCATAAATAATATGTTTATCTATGCATAATATGTATTATAATATGTCTGCAACTGATGACATATGGGATACTGTCTTACTTTTCTCAGCAGTTGCTTCACTCGCTTATCTTTAGAACACAGCTCGTGCTAATACCAAAGCAAGGGACTCCTACTTCCCTCCATGGCCATTTAAAAGTAATAACCTCACACTATCTGTCATCTTCATTGCAGTGTGCTTGGTAAAGGAGCAGACACTGAGGGCTTATTTCTGGCTTGGAATTTGAACATGAAACTCTGAAATTGCAGGTGTAATGTTTAAATTCTACAGCAAAATATGCCCCAATGCTCCCTCTGCAGAGGGACTGCTCTATCCAGGGAGCCACTCCCAAGGAGGGATGAGCCACCAGAAGTCAGACCTCATTACCTCGTTCATTGTTGGGGTCCTGACTGGGAAATCTCCAGTTTAGGTTCTACTAAGCTTGCTGCAGATGTCCCAGAGATGAGGCAAAAGAACAGCTTGTGAGGAGGACACAGGATTTTTCTTTCCTTAACACCACATGTGAGAGCCACCCACACTGACCACTCATTATCCTGACACAGAGATGCCTAAAGGGACATGCTAAACCATAACCCACACTCCTCTATTTACTTTGCTCTGTTCTCAGCCAAGAGGATAATCAAAGGGAATGCCAAAGCCCCCATTTGTTACTATGAAAAGGAAAAATAGAAACTAGGAAATACAGCCTGAAAAACAGAGCAAAATGAAACCACAAAAAAAAAAAATCAACTACAATAATATTATTTTATCTGAATTTTACATTTTTCTGTTAATTGAGTAAAGCTTATTAATGGATAGGTTCAAAAACTGGTGTATTTATCCTGAATTCATCCTTTCTGACATTAGTGCCTCACATTTAGCTCATCTGCCTCAAGGTGGTTTGGGAGCTCTTTTGATATTTAAAGGTACTTCTCCTAAACCAGACTTCCCTGAAGGACATTTTGTTCCCCTAATTATTTTACACTGAATGTAGATGACAGTTTTTCAGAGAGAAAGATGAGATAAATCCCATCTTTGGGTCCCTGACCCACTGCAAATGAATCAACAATGGACAGATCAGTGCTATTAAAATAATTAGAATTTCCAGTCTTAACAACTCCTGAAGGTGATAGAGAAGATTTGCACAAACTTAGAACATTTCTACTTGAAATTATGAAGGTACATAAATGACATATATCATGTAAGGCACCTGTTCCCATACAGTGGTTTGTTTCCTGTTCTTTCTCACGAAAAATATTTCAAGCTCCTACTTCTCAGTGCTAAATCAAAGTTTGACAGTTGATGAATTGTTATTTTGCATGAGTAGATGATGCATTAATTTATAAGTCTTTGGAAAAATGCTGTTTAGCAACTCAGTGTAAGATGAAAGAATACAGCCATTACTTATTCCTAGTAAACAAACACCAGATATACAATTTACACAGAGAGAGCAATATCTGGCAGAATCCTCGTTGCTGGGAGTAGCAGGAATTGCACAAAGTATCCCCATTATCCTAGCAGCCTAATTTGGCTAAGCTGGTTCTAATGGAGCACGGAAATGTGGCTGCCTGCTCAGCCTCTCCTCCCAGGAACATATTGTAATTAACTGCCTGAGCAGCTGCACAGTGCAGGAGAAGGCTCTGAATGATGTGACTCTGTTGATATTACCTGTGCTAAAAAGGTTCTGGAGATTGGAAGGGAAGAGCTGATTGCTTTTTACGGCAGTGTCTAAAGCCTAAATGAGTTCTGACACCTGAAGGAAGGAGAAATAACCTGCAGATTTCACATCAGCACTCTGCAAAATGTATTTGGAAGCTTGATCACCATGACCTCACCCTTGCAATTATTTCAGCCCCTCCAGTTATTGTCACGTATTTGATCCTCAAATTTGGTTTAATTGATGCTGTGAATGTTAACATAAACTTGATGGCAAAGGAACAGCTATTCACTGTGTAAGCCAATTTCTTCATTATCACAAGGAGCCAAGATATCACCAATGACCCTGCTCAGGAGTAAACAGCAATAATACGTTGAAAATCTGACAAAAAAGGGCTCTTGGGGAAAACTATTATAACATTTCATTAAATGGAAGAAAATGGAGTTAGTCTGGCACAGCTATAGGTTGTAGGCAAGGATGGGGCAAGCCCTGGATAATGACAATGCCTTTAAGGTGTTAATAGCAATGGTTAAAGTACTGTCTTCTGCAGGATGACATAATAGTAGTGCAAAGCTGGGTCCTATCTTTGTTTCTAAAGAAACTGAGATTAAGACAAATTATGATTATGGCGAATTACCATGAAATACAGAATACATGAGCCAAAAGGCTATTTAAAAACTACTGCATCCAGGCTGGACAACCCCAGTGTCTCAGCCTGTTTCCATAACTCTGTGTCCCGTTCAAGTCACTTATGTCACCAAAACTATCAGCAGCCTGGCCTAGTGGAAGGTATCCCTGTCCATGGCAGGGGGCTGGGACTCAGTGAACTTTAGGGTCCTTCCCAGCCCAACCCATTCTCTAATTGTTACCAGATGTACCAGCTTCACTTGTCCTTTTGGCTGCTGGAAGCAAGGAGAGTTAGCTGAGGGTGTCAAGGATGTGCTTCCAAATGCATAATAACAGAAAGCTGTGGGAGCTCCAAGAAAGAGAGTGGGAGCGAGTGATTTGGTTAAACATCTCATCCATCTATCTATAAGAACCTCTGCAGATGCCACCCTGCAGCGTTTGGGGAGATAATTCAGAGCAGAGGCAGTCAACAGGACACAGATCTCTGAATGGTCCTGGAGCAGGAGCACGGAGGCTGCTGCTTAGCAAGGCTTGTGATCTCATGAACATCTTTTGGCTTCCTTTTGTCCATGAAAACATGACACATTTGCAACTCTAATTTATGAACAGATTTCATAACCATGTCTCAGTTAACTACAGCTTCCCCCTGCTTGTTTGCAAAAATCACGTGATGAGTCTTGTTTAAGAACATAAGGACCCCTGTGAAGAAAACATTTCTCACAAGCTAGTTGTGCATTGTTCAATACAGAAGCTTCTGGGCCTTATTAGTGTTGTTATTTGTATTTCAGAGAGCACCACAGAGATTTGAGAAAAGTTGTTTTCTTGGCTAGAAGAAGGGGTTTCCCCATGAAGTGTTGCTTCAGGGACATTAAAATCACAAGTGAAAATGGCACAGCACAAAGCACAGAGTGGCATTGTGAGATGATTGTGGGGGAATATAAATTACAGCCACAGCAGTACTAATTACTAAATATCAGCATAAATATTTGTCTCTTCCTTCTGTGTATTCTAACAGAGATTTAGACACAGAAATGTCTAATATTACCAAAGCATTTTTCTAATAATATGGATTTTTATATTCCTAGTGTTATGAGCAGTATTAATTCTTCATTTGAAGTATATTTGTCTTCATCATTCACAGTATCCCTTTCATTTACACTCGAAACTCTATCAGAAACATGCTGTATTCATTCCACTGATTCTGATCTAAACTACCCTCTTGGGTGAGAAATGCAAAATACATTTATTCTGCTTTAATTAGACCTCTAGCAAATCCTTGGGAAATGACAATTTTGAGCAGAAGATGAGAGAGCTATTTCCTTTAGATTCTCCCTACCAGAGAGCAGGATGACAGAAGGAGTTAGGAGTTAATAGGAAACATTAACCAGAATTTGCCCTTGCAGCAGCCAGCAGTTCAGCTGCCATTTCATATTTCTTCTGTGACATCACACACACTTCCAGCCTTTAACATTTGTCCATGGCCTTCAGGGAGAGCACAGCTCAGTAATAAGATGAACTGCTTTTAAAAGATTGTTCTAATACCATCAGGGCTGACACAGCACTGATGTCAGTGGAGGTAAGGGAGAGTGCTGAACTCCTCACCTCTGTTCCTATCACAGGAAGGATGAAAAATGAACACCCTGATGGTGCCAGCATTGTGAGCTGTCTGCAGCTGCCACAGCCAGCAGCCAGGATCAAAAGGTGGGGATGCAGGGCCCCAGAGTGCTCAGGTTTGAGTGCTGGGATGGGGGAAGAGCAATGGGGTCTATTGAGGTGGGGAGAAGGGGAACAGAAACTTCAGCCTTACTTTATGCCAGCAAACCTGGATCTGACCACCAGCTTAAAACTGCTCTCCAGGGGTACAGGCACACTGAGGTATTATTAATCTGCTCTCCAGGGGTACAGGCACACTGAGGTATCATTCATCTGCTCTCCAGGGGTACAGGTACACTGAGACATTATTCAGCTGCATTGGCTCACCCCAGTGGTCCCTTTATGTACTGGCTGGCCTTTGACAGGTTAGAGAAACACCCAGTTTCTCAGTCACAACAAGCTTTGTCCTAAAAAAAGAAGAACACTAGTGCATGGGAAAAACAGTGCCTAGAGCATCTCTGAGATAAAAATTCCTTCCCAGGCCTGCCCTTTGACTGCCCACTGACTTGGGGTGAGTCCCTGTGGTTTATCTTCTTTCTCTCAGAAGCTTCATCTATTCAGTGCAAATCTTTTAGGGCAGGAGCACCCTCTGAAATGGGTTTGTCTAACATCAAAAATTACTGATGTCCCCAAGTTCAAATGCAATTATAAATAGTAAGAAGGAGGCCAGCAAGCTGCAGAGAGCAAAAGCTTTGTGCTTTGCATTTTTTGACCTTTCCAAATTATAAACTTACAAATATTAAAAGAAAAGGATCCAAATGGGCAAAGGAGGAGGAGACAGGGAGGGAAACCATGTACTAATGGCTTATGAAAAATCACTTGACAATTTTTCATCTGCCTTCTTTGAGATAAAAGCCAATATAAAGGAACCAAGAGCAATTATGTCCCAGCCTATGAAGTGTCTTAGGCTATGCTCCAACCTTCATTTTTCAGTTTATGAAATGTCTTGAGTAGAAGTCTCTACTCAGGCCTTCAGTTTTGATTCTATATTTTGCACTTTGTGTGTTTTGTCTCTTTTTTGAATAATGGTTCTATTACCATTATTAGGTATTACTTTCATTGGTGATGTACTTAACAAGTGGTACTTATACCCTTGAAGGTTCAGCATATGGTGGAAAAGTGACCTGACTGTATTTGTAGAATATGCTGAGGGTTCAGGAGTTCTTTCATGTTCCCAATGGAGACCTAACTGGGATAAGAGGGCCAAAAGCTGAAAGTTAAATATCCAGTCTGGAAAGTTGCTTTTTTTAAAACAACAACTGCAGAAATTTCTGCTGGAGCCAAGAGGAATAGTTGATAGTTCTCCCTCTCTCTCTCTCTGTCTCTCTCCCTCTGGGTTTCTCAAATCAATTTGTGTTTCCAAACAGCCCAGTGGCTTTGATGTCATTCAGCAGGGTGCAATATCTTGTCATTGCAGGGTCCAACGTGGAGAAATCATGGAAGAAGATGGATCCTGTCTTAATGAAAAGACCAAACAGCTGCCTGTAGAGCACTAATTTAGTTGGACAGTAGCTCTGTCCCATCCTCCTCCTGGAGTTAAACACTCTGTGGACATGGCACAGGGAAGCTCCCCCCTTGCAGAACTCACAGGGGAAATGTAAGATGGGTTACAACAGAACAGACAAGGGAAGCACAAGGAAAGCAGCACACACCATGGGTGAAAGTGATCAATCCAGTGGTTCCAGGAGAGGAAGGGTAGGAGCCCTGATCACAGAGCCACCAGGTGTTTGAGGGACGGGTTTCAAGGAGGATCATAACAGTCATTTCAAACTGGTCTGGGTTGTTTCTTCTGAATAATGCCAGGGAAAACCAGAGAAGGCACAGATGAGCTCACTTGAAGGCACAAAGCAAGCAGCTGAGCTGATGCCAAGGACCAGCTGAGGATAAGAAAGATGAGGAAGGCAAGGAGACAAAAATGTAGGCTGTGAAATCTTTTCAACAAGTTTCTGCTGTCTGTACTTTAGGGCAGTGAATAGCAAAAGCAGTTGGAAGAGAGGGGGGATGACATGAGCAGCAGTGTTTTGAAAGGGCAGGAAAGGGGAAGATGCCACATTATGACAAAGCAGCAAGTTAATGGTGTCACCACAGTGACAAAGCCAAGAGATGGTGCAGGCAAGAGGGCAGGATCAGGGCCAGATTCAGCATCCTGGTGAGACTACACATGCCCAAAAGAGATACAGAGGACAGGCTAAGATGTTGGGTAGGAGAATGATTGTGGTGTAGTCTTTGTGTACTGCTCAGCACAGGATTGATTCTCAAAATGCCTGTCAAAACATATTTGCTCTTTTTGATGGCTTTGTAATATATTCTTCATAATTCTTCCAGCCAGCCAGCTGATTCAGCCTCTGCCAGCCATAGGTGGGCTGTGGGCTCATCACAGCAAGCAAATGCAATTCTATTGATTTAAAGATATATGAGTCTCCTGCTAGCAAATCATTGTATTCAATGGTTTCTTCATTGCATTTAATCATGGGAGAAGGTGTTCCATTATATTCAAAAGACTTTTTTTTTCCTTTTTTTAAGGAATAGCACATGGAGAGAGGCATCTTTAAGCAGGTCTGCACATGAGAAGCAGATTTTCATGACAAGGAAGGTCAGGCTGGCAGGTCCTTTTCATGCACAAGGGCACAGTGCACTTTCCAAATACCAAACTGTTGCTATAGTTGTGCTCAGGACCACAAAAAAAGTATCTTTTCTCTCTCCTTCAACTAGGTTTATTAACCCAGTCAGAACTCTCTCCTGCTTTTCTCAGAGTAGAGTCAGGTTGTTGATTTTTCTGTTCCTTTGGTCTCTCAAATCTTGGGATCTGAGTTGTGCATCTGGAGGAATGGAGGGCATGTTCTTTGGGCACAGTGGCTGGGGACAGCAGTGACAGAGGCTCAAAACTCCCCACAGCAGGGAAAGTTAAATTCCTGCTTTTTAGATCCTGACTTCTTCCATCATGGGTTTGAACATCTGTGGTCTGCCAGCCCTATGGATGTGTGCATGGCAGTGGGCTCCTGCAAATGCAGCACCACAGGCCAAGTTCTCCAGGCTTTTGGGTGCAATTAGACATTGATGCCCAAATCTGAATGTCAAGAGATCTTGAGGATGACATGGGCACCAACCTGATCTGCATGAGTGACAGCAGAGATGTGCAAAGTTTGTGTTTGTATGGAGCTCTGGGGCTGGCCACAGGCACACACAGACAGTGGACAATAAATGTGGACAATAAGGAGAGTAACAAGAGAATGGCTGCTTTGAAGCAGTGGTCTGAGCTGTTGGCACCCAAATTTTGCAGAACATTAGTCTAAATCCAGTCTTAATTTAGGTAACTTCAATCTTGCCTTCACTGCAATTTCATGGAATTGAATTTTATCTTTCACTTATCTCTGAAGAAAACTCTTCAGGGACACCTGAGTCTTGGGTTGGTATCAAAACACATTTATCATCCCCCTAAATTTTCATTAGTTTTGTGACTGTGCCTTTCTAACCTGATACACTGCTTCCATTAGTCCAAACATAGAAACAGCTGATCTGACAGAAGGGCCCTTGCCTATCTTATTTATCTTTTTCAATACTTTTTTTTAATAATTTCTAGACCATGCACTTAGAATAAGTCTGAAAAATAACAATTTGAATCAGTTCTTTCTTAGCCTATAGTTATTTTTAGTTAGGTGTCAGTGTAATCGTGGCAAAGAACCTCAGTCTTGATCAAATCTGTTTGCTTTTCTCCCTCTGTTTCTCCAAAACCTTAATTGAATTGTTGTACAGGTCTACTGAAAATAGCATTTTCCATTTTCAAGCATCAAAGGTCTTCACAAGTGTTTATTGATTGCTGTCTCTTGTGAATCCTCTTTGAAGCAGGTATGGTCTGTTACAGCTGTTTAACCAACAGATAAACAAGGCATGGTGTTCCTCATAGAGCTTGAATGACGTGCAAGCATAGATATTTTTATAAAATCCCTTCTTTCACTCCAAACTCTGATAGCAAACTTCATCCTTCCCTCACAAGCCTGGTGATGGGCTCAGCAGCTAAGTTTGGCTCTGCACACTGGAGCTGAGTGCAGAGCACTGGCTGTTCCTCTGACCTGCCATGGGGCTGTCAGGAACTCTGCTGGGAAGGTTCCCTGGATGTGCTGGCACTCAGCCTGTGCCTGGGACATGCAGAGCATGGCACAGCCCAGATGCACAAGAAAGCTTCCAGCCAGAGTAAGTGATGCAGACATCCCTCTGCATGCCCATGCAGGGAGACCCAGCAGCTGAGGTCCCACCTTCCCCTTGATCTCCCTCACCTCCTCCAGTGGAAAAACTTCCATATGTCACGTGCTTGTTCAGGAGCTTTCAAAGGGCAGTGAAGCATTTTGGCTTTTGCACAATTGTTTTTTTTTTTCCCAATATTTAAACTTTTTTGGCATCAAACTGAATCTTCCTACCAAGCATGCACCAGGGAGGGGACCTGCCAGTCTTCTCCACCTGGATGGAGACACATCCCTACCATGGATGCATTCTTGTATCTTTTTTTTTGGTGTGAAATAAATTAGGTTATTGTTTCCTCGAGTAAAACAGATTTCTGGCTTATACTTTGCTCCGCCTGCTTCATTTTGTATTTCTTTTTCTCAAGCATGCAAAACTGGAATTCCCATGCTATTCCAGATGAAGTCTCGTATTTCCTTATCTCCAGTTATCTCACAGCTGCACTGATATCCAGTTTAGTTATCTTAAATAATAATTTCTTACATGTCAAGAGAAAAATGCACTGATTAATTTAGAAAATATAATATGTTAGCAAAGAAAACCAGATATTCTGAGGATTTTGTTTTTGACAAAGACTTGTAACATATTAATTTGTTTATATGCATTTCTATATTTTCTTTAATAATTTCTTCTAAAGTCCTAGGTATAACTGGCATCAAACTAATTGGGTATTAATTATCCATGGGGTTTTTTTTACCTGTTTGGTAAGTCTTCTCCAGTGAATTCTTTTGACAAGATCTCTGATGAGATCAAGAGATATAAGCAAAGAAAACATGTCAAGGGAAAATACTTTTCACAATACCACAGGTCAGCTAATTTTTAGTCCACTGAAATCCAAAGGGCTGATGAACATGAGCTTGAAGCCAGAGTCAGGCATAACAGTCCTGTCCTTAAAATCCCCCTTGTCACAAGATTTGGCCCTTCAGGACCAGGTGATTTAAAAGCCTGCCACCCAAAATTGCCCCTGCCAGATCCCTGATTAGGTGAGGTGCTGATTTGGTCATTGCCAGTAAATGTAAACCACTATCATTCTCAGTTTACATTCAAACATCAGGTTGCAAACTGGGCAGGCTGACAAGTCAGATTCACAATCATCTCTGATTGAGCTGCAGCTGAAGAGCTTATCACCCAGATGGGTAACATCTTCAGCCAGCACAGGTAAATCCAGTGTGAATCAGTCTCAATTGGCCTATTTTTCTCAATTACCCAGCTATATATGTACAAGGAATCATGAGAGACATGCTGCAGAGCTCTGCCTTCACCTTCAAAGGTCTAAGTCTTACCAGAAAAGATTCAAAATACAGTTCTTACATTTCAGCTATTCTACTCATCTCATCAAGCAGTGGATATATATTAATAAGTATTTAATCAGAATGTTGTATTCCAAAGCCTAGGAAATAAATGCACCAGGAAATAGACCTCTACTTTTCTTATTGTGAGGGAAATGCTGACTGTTTGTTGCAGCAGTTCCTGTCTTGGTTTCAGCTACATCAGTGACAGGCAGGGAGAGGAGAGAGCTGTGGCTCTACAATTAGACTGAGCCTGGAATGAGCAGAGAGCTCTGTGCCTGCCACTGAGTGATGGGGTTAGCTCACATCTCAGCACAGACTGATCCCATCCTGCAGGAGGCTTTGGGAAGTGGCTTGGGCTGAGGGAGAAAGGGTCACTGCAGTAGCTGAGATTTGCAATGGCAGGTGCCACCAGGGAGGTGACAGGCTCAGAGGAAGGGACATGCTGAGACATGCTGGCTGCCTGTGTGGGAATAAATGTTCCTGGACCTTGAAGTCAGGTGGTACACATCAGCCTGCATCCACACTAGTAAATCATAGCTCCTGAACATAGTGGCTACACAAAAACCACTTTGGGGAATGATCCCTGGCCTGTGCAATCTGTTGAGGTATATCCAGGGACTGCTGGGGAGCTCACAAGCTGGAAAAGGACAAATCCTTGACAGAGAACAATTTAGGGATTTACTGCCTCATGGGACCACATTCCTGTGCCCAGGATGGTTCTGGAAATTACAGAGGCAGCTTTGGTATGCAAAACTGGCATTTCACTGGTAGGGAAAGGTTTGCTGGCATCCAGTTGTTATGGCTTGGTTAAGGAAGTCACCAGTAGAGACAGCTGCTGTGCACACACAGATCAGAGCAGCTGGACCCTGGTAACAGAGGAGTCAGGGCACAGAGAAGATGGAAAGCAAGGACTGGTGATGAGGCTGGATGAGCACACCCACAGGCTGGTCTCAGGGCATGGGCTGGGGCTTGTGGCTGCAGGGGACAAGGCAAATCCACTGCCCTGGTGCCTGAAGTTTGCAAAAGGACACCCTGTGTGGGTCTGTGAATCCACATCCTCTGCTCAGCTGCAGCAAAGCCTCCCAGGTGCACCTCCCATATTCATGTGTATGGGAGGATATCTGCTGTGGTTTGACTGAAATTCTCTCCAGCTGTGCTCTTTATCCTTTAAGTTCCCTCACTTTTGTATTACTTTGGTCAGCTTAATAGATTTCTCCTGAGAAAAATGAAAGGCAATCTTTCATTGTTCATGTGTCATATGTGACTTTCAAAAACAGCCTTGTGGGCAAAGATTTTTAATTTCACCTGGTTAAAGAGGTCTTTGAATAGGAGTCAGCTGCCAGCACTGTCCTTGTGTACCCAGGACAAACACCTTTGAAAGGTAATGGAAGAAAAACAGAATCACCTACATTTTTCCCCAGTGCAGGTGAATTTTGACAAAAGGCCAAAGTAGGTATATTTACAGATGCAAGGAACATATGCATGCAGATATATGGTTTGTTGGGTTTTTTTGGCTGACAGAGAAAATAAACAATTTCATCTTTCAAGTGACAAATGAGTTCTTATTTGGCAGAGTTGATTAAATTTGTTTTGTGGATGGAAAAAAAATTGTGCTGCAGTTCACTGATACAGAAACAATTAAAATAGATTGTTTTACCTGATGTAATTCCAGACAGGAAATAATTATCCTTTTATGAAATCACATCTGTAGAAGGATAATTGATTTGAATGAGTACAATATTTCACAGAGACAGGAGTGAGTATAGCACCTATTTACCTACACAGCAAATTCTAATAGTTTTTTAAAATTTAATTCTTAAGAGTGGCTGGTTTAATATTTGCTTGTTTTTACTTCATACATACAGTTTTGTTAATGTATATGCCTCTCTCTTGGATATATATTTAAACATCAAAACATTTGGCTTCAGAAGAAACAACTAATTAGCTTGGAACACTGCAGATGAACCATAATACCCTTAAATGACACAATTCTTTCTAAACCTTCTGTTAAATCTTGTTGCTTCCACAGGCTGTCTCAATGAGTTCATATAATGTGATGTAGCTCTTTTTGTTGTTGTTGTTATTTGGATATTAAGTAAAATAGTAGAAATTTCCCCTGGTTTTTTTTTGCTGAATGGATGTTCTGCCTAGAGAATAGGATTCTGTACAGCAGCTAATTTCCTGCTGGCCCTTGCAAGTGCTTTGACATGCAGAAATAGGATCTACACTGGCATCCAAATGTCTGAGATACATTGAAATAATGCCAGAGAAGGCTGAAAGTCCAACAGAATAATTTAAAGGTGTGACACAGGAAGAACACCTAAAGGGATTTACAGCATATGGTGTAAAAGGCAACTACCTTAGGGACAGAGTGATAAACAATATTTAGAGAATGTGTAAAATAATGTCAGGAAGAGTGTAAAATTTGGAAATGATTAGTAATATTTAGTTATCAGGTCAATTAGCTGGTGGAATAATATATACAGGGCAATAATAACTTGGAATAACTGAGAAGGAAATCTGCTTTGAAATTGCCCATCACAAGCAACTGAGAGTCACCACCCCTGCATCTGTGAGAAAAGCAAAGGGGTTTCCAAGAGAGATGAGAGCTTTTCAGAATATACAATGAAATACAAATGTCACTGAATCTCACCCACCTCAGTGTCCTTATTCCTGGAGAATCCTCACCTGCAGTTCTTTGAGACAGTGAGATCCCATGTTCAAGACACCAAACTGGGGCCATGGTGAAGAAATCAACAGTAAAAGTTGATTTTTTGGAGGTCTGAGCTGCTGTGCAAAAGGAATCTGGGCACGAATTGCTCAACCCATAATGACAAAAAGAGGAAAGATTTTTACTAAAAAGTACTTCCTTTTCTTCATTTTTTCAGTTCCAGAGGGGGTAAACCAGGTTAATGCAGCACAAAGAAACTGGGTATGAATACATTTAGATAGAAACCAGGAAGTTTAGACAGAATCTAGAGAGTTTCCAACTCTCTGGGTCACAACCAGTAAACAAAAGTAAGAAGTTTTGAGACAGACTGATCAGCAGCTCATGTGGATAAGAAACTGTGCACCTGCAATAGCAGGGAGCAGAATCTGATGACCCTTCTGGTCTAACATTCCTAGTAATGGAAAATAGAGCAGCCTGATCAATTACTCCTGATTCAGTAAATTGTCTTTATTTGTGGCTGACTTAAAAACCACATGGGAATTTAGCATCTATTTAATTATTAGACTGAATTAGAGCTTTACCAAGCACTGCAAGCTAATGTATTTTGATAACAATAATTAAATTTCTTGATGCAATATTGTGTTGCTAATGGAAAAAAAATGCATCATAAAGCAAACTAAAAATACAGCATAAAATAAACCAAATTTATAATTAAAATATAGTATAAACACTGCAGTACTCATTTTATTTTTTCATAGCAGACAGTCGGGGATGGTTTCTCTAAAGCAACAGAAAAACAGGTGTTATATCATCCAAATATGAATAATTTAAAAAGCCAGGGTATATCATGTTCTGTGTGTTTATTCTGGTCAAACATTGCATTGATTTTGTGCTATCTTCTGCTTTAAGTGCATGCTATTAAAACTGTGTGCCATTTCCATACTGCCGAAATGCTGTTACTAACAAAGAGAAAGGAGTCTTTTTAAAGGTCCATTAATATTTACTTGACAAGGATTTTGGTGGAACTGGAATCATCATTACCTTCCAGCAGAAGAGACCAAAACAGCACCAAAAATAAAAGTGAGAAGTTCAGATGTAATTAAAGAGAAAAGTCATTGATTCCATTCTCAAAGCAGATCCCAGTAACCTAAAGAATTATTAGTGGAGACAGCATGGTGATGATCAAAGGAGAAGCTTGCAAGAAATAAAGATTTTCAATACTGTGCTGTTTTCATGGCTGCAGGCCTAGAGCCAATATAGTTATGAGTAACTGCAAAGCCAGGTTAAAGTAATACATTTATTTTTTTTTATGGAGAATGTGCTTTCAATTTTGGAAATGTAACAAAAAGCAGTTTGCATTTGCATTACTTGACAAGTGGGAGCAGAGAACATGGTTCAGTTTAATTGCTGGAACTACTAAGATATTCTTTTATGATGAAGTCATTTAACTAAACAGCTGCATGCCAAAAATCTTCAACATTCCATTTCCATGATTTATTTTAAAAAATTGATTTACAATTGTCCCACACAGTGTGTTGTCTATTGGGTGTCCTGGATAGAATATGCAAACTATCCTAATGCTGCCATTTTTCATCAGAGACCCCTAGAAGAGGTAGTGATTGAAAGAATCACTAAAGGAAAAAATTGGCAGAAACTTTGTGGTTTGATGGCAAATGTGGCAAATGAAAGGAGAAAAATTAAGGAAGCAAATGAAAACTTAATTGCCAAAGGTAGCAGCTCCAGTGGCAGCACAATCAGCAGTGGAGCACTCCAGAGAATTCCTCAGCTAGGGAATCTCAGGGAAACACCCAGACCTGGCAGGAAACCACAGCTCATGTCACAGCAGCTGGTGGGACAAGGGCAGGAGCAGGGCAATGGTGCCATGGATCAGAGAAACTCGGGGGACTCACAAGCAGTACCAGAGAGCAGGTGCAGCAGTTCCTGTGGGTTTGCAAGGAATGGTGTGCAGGGTGAGGCTGTGACTCAGCCAGCGTGGCCAGGGAGCAGTGGAGTTAGAGCTGTGGAGTTACCAGGGCTCGTGGAAAGAGCTTTAAACTAGGTTTGAAAGGGGCAACAGATAAAACCAGGCTCGCTAGAGCTAAGCCAGGGGGAGTGTTCCAGTGAAGCCCCTCAGGCTGAGCACACTGAAGCACATCTGGAATGTCTCTGTAGGAATGTGTGGAACCCCTCAGCCCCTCTGTGGAGCAGGGGATGGAGACCCACGTGGCAGCAAATGAGTAAAAGCTGCTGACATGTCAGAAAGCATGGAAGCACCTGAGAGCAATCCCATGGGAATCATGGCTCCCCTCCCAGCACAGGTGGCAGGGGCTGAAGTGCATCTTCAGCAATGCATGCAGCATGGGCAAGGAGCAGGGGGAGCTAAAAACCATCGTGCAGCTGGAAATCTACAATGTACTTGCATCTCAGAAATATGGCTGGATGGGTCACAGCTGCAGTGGATGTCTGTGGGGTCTTCAGAAAGGACAGGCAAGGAAGGCAGGACAGTGGGTCAGCCCTGTGTGTTTGGGAGTGTTTTGACTACCTAAAACTTGATGATGGTGATGGAAGCATTGAGTGGTTATGGTAAGAATTGGGGGAAGTCCAAGAAGGCAGATATCCTGGGGGAGTCTGTTATAGACGGTCCAGCCAGGACAAAGAGGCCCATGAAACATTCTCTAAGCATCTGGGAAAAATCTCAGAATGGTTGCCCAGCTCACACATTGTGTCACAAGCCCTGCAGTGCTCCAGGCTGGGGCAGAGTGGCTGGAAAGCTCCCAGTGGGAAAGGCCCTGGGGCTGCTGGCCTCCTGGCATTCTGTGCCAGCACTGGTGTGGCCAGCAGGAGCAGGGCAGGGATTGTCCCTCTGTGCTGGGCACTGCTGAAGCCTCCCCATTAATCCTGAGTTCAGTTTTGGGATGCTCAAAGCAAGAAAAATAGAGGTGTTGGAGGGAGTGAGGAGCAGGACAGTGGAGCTGGGGAAGTGTGTGGAGCACAGCTGTGATGAGGAGCAGCTGGAGGAGCTGGGGGTGATGAGCTGGAAGAAAAGGAGGCCCATGGGGACTTCATTGCTCCCTACAGCTCCCTGAAAGGAGGGTGTGGTCATGTGGGTTTTGGTCTCTTTTTCCTGAGTGACAAGTGATGGACAAGAGGAAATGTCCTCACGTTGCACCCAAGGAGGTTTAGATCAGATGTTAGGAGAAGTTCTTCATGGAAAGTGTTGTCAAGCATTGGAACAGGCTGCCCAAGGAAGTGCTTGAGTCACCTGGAAGTATTTAAAGGACATGTGGTAAAGGATGTGGTACTTAGGGACATGGTTTAATGGTGGGCTTGGCTTGTAGTTGGATTCAATGATCTTAAGGGTCTATTCCAACACAAAGATTCTGTGACTGTGTGTGTGGTGGAAGTCTTCATACTTCCAATATCTGTTTTCCAAAGAGAAGCTCCTAACAAAATTCATTGTAATTTCAGATCTAGAATTTTCACTCACTCCGTAGAAATCTTTCACATTTGGTCTTGAACAAATCTCAGGGACAGAGCCAGTAGTGTGTCACAGGAGGTGAGTCTGAAGGAGAGAAAAGATGGTTTGCAGTTCCTCAGAGAAAATATACTTAAAGCAAAAGTGTCCATGGAAAAGGAAAGTAGAACGAGGTCTCCACACAGAAGAATAAGAAGAGGAAACCACATTTACATTTGCTGATCAGCTTCTCAGAGGAGAGGGGGCACTGCTGACCAATGACAGTGAGAAACTCAAAATAGGACTTGCTTTTTTACTGCAGACATTTTATGCCAATGACAAAAAAACAAAAAAACAAAAAAAAAAAAGAAAAACCACCAAAACAAAAAAAAAAAAAAAAAAAAAAAAGAGGAAGAAGATGGCTTTTGGCTGCACTGCTTAGTTGTAGTGTTGGACTTACTTGATGATCCTTGTGGGTCACTTCCAACTCAGGATATTCTGTGATCTTGGTTTTACTTGAGATGTTCACCCCACCTCCAGCTGCTGGTACAGAAACACAGGACACTGCACAGACAACAGAGATGCTCAGATATGCTCTGGCATCCCAAATGCCATTCTAGGTTAAAAAAAATTCATTTGAGCCTATGATATTCTCAGTACAATTTGTCTGTGAGGTTAACCTTGGTGGCTGTTGGTTATGGGCTGTGAGAATTTGTAAAGAATTTGTAAATTTGAACTACCAACAGACTGCGAGGGTCAGAAGCATTCCCAGTCCTGATAATGGCAAACAGAGAGGAACCTGGAGGTTCCTGGAGGAAATACAAACCTCTCAGCATGGAATGATAGATTTCTGGATCAAATAATCAGAACAGCCACGTGCAAGAATCTGGAAAATAAGGAGTCAGATAAGAAAATATACCTATATGCCAAACATTAAATCATGAGACAACATGAGTAGTTTCCTTCCAAAACTAGACAGAAGTTCACACATCAGCAAAGAAATTTTGGGTTTCATACAGTTTATTTGTCACAACTATATTATAAATAAGAACAAGTGCAGTCTAAATAAAATCATGTAGAGCAGGTGCAGATATAGTGGGACACCTGCACTTCACCCTTGTAGTGTTCACAGGTGAGAATTTTCATCAGTAGTTTTTGCCAATTTGAGAAAAATGTATTGGGTGTGGTCCCATCCTTCTGTTCAGTGTTTAACAGCAAGATTTAATGAATTTTCAAGTGGTGTGAAGGCACTGCTGAGCCTCTTTGAGAGCTGTTGTGATCTCATTATTGAGAGATGCCTCTACCAGAATTAAGGTGCAAATGAGACCATATGTCAAAGTCAATAGTATTGATTTTATTTAACAGTAGATTTTAGAGATTATATATATAAATCAAAATAAATGGAAAATGTGTGGTGGGAGAGAAAGAGAGTGAGAAAGAGACAGATTAGACAGACAGATATAACAGCCTGTGGATCCAACAGTATCCTGTTGGTCCTTCTTCACCCTGGGCTTCAACACTGGGGATCCTGAGGTTGTTCAAAACTTTTCACAATTTGTACATTTTAGCAAACAAATGCTTATTTGCTTCACAGTTCTATGGGTTAAATGATTCCCTGCTTTCTAATGCTGATGATTAGCCCCATGCTCAGCCTTTCTCTTTCCTTGAGTGGGTTTCTTTGAGTCAGTGGGTTATGGGAATCCCCTCCTGCAGGAATTACCTTTTACCTCTCAGGGCTGATTTCAGCACAGTTGCTGAGTTATTTCCCTTGTGGGTTCATTTGTGCCCACTATCAGTGCTCCCCTAGGCCTGAGGTAGCCCTGGGACAATAGTATCACCTTTATTTTATTCCCATCAGGTGGTTTAATTTACTTCCAAGTTCCAGGAATCCTTGGGTCATATTTGAGGGGAAGTCCATGGGAGCAGCTGCCCTCTGGCTATAGCTTGGGGTGATACCAGGGATGTGAACAGACAGTTTTCCACAGTGGGAACCCTTGCTTGGATGCATCAGCCAGGATGTGCCAGCCAGATCTCGCCAGGCCCAGAGCCAGCACCACCCTCCTGCTCCATTCTGCAAAATCCTTCTGCAGCCTTAGCTTTATTTGAGACAGGCAACTGTGATTTTTTTAAGTCCTTACAGGACAAGGTCAAATTTGCAGATGATCTTGACATTTGAAATATGCAGGGTATAATTCAATATGAACACATGCAGGACAGGAAGAATTGACTGTACAAACACACCATATGGACCAAGGCCCCAGGGAGCAGCTATTCAGGAAAGGGGATGGGGATGTTGTGAGTCACAAGCTGGAGATGAGTCAACAATGTCCTGGTGTGTGAAAAAGTAAAAATGATCCTGGGCTTTGTGAAAAGCAGCATGTAGCCTACACAGGACTGTGAGGCTGCAGACCTTGCTGAAGATATTGATTAGTATTTGTAATCGTGTAAGTGCTGGCTGACAGGCAGTAAGAGCAGATCCTGCAGAGGATGTGATCACAGATGAACTGTTTGCCTAAGATAATCCTGCAAAACCAGGGTAAGGGAGAGAAATTAATTAAACACAGGGTGGGCAGCACCCTTTGCCAGGAATGGAACGTGTGCTTTTCTAAATTATACAAAATAACACAGGACTGTTTTGACTGGTGTATAATATTAGGTTATAAGCGTTATAAATATAGGATAAAAGGCTTTTCTGCACATGCAGAGGAGAGCCCAGGCACACAAGGGCAGCAGGAGAGCTCAGAACTTGTCTTGGTCAGATACACGATCTGCACAAGGTGTGATGAAATGACCACAGCCCCATTCCCTGTTCCCCAGTACAGTGCAGGGGAGGAGCTAGAGAATTTGGGAGTGAAATTGAGCCTGTGGAGAAAGGAGGAGTTGGGGGGAAGGTGGTTTAAAATTTAGCTTTTATTTCTCATTATCCTATTCTGAATGGATTTGTAATAAATTAATTTCCCAAATTAAACTCCCATTTGCGCATGATGGTGTTTGGAGAGTCCTCCTCACACCCTGCCCTTATCTCAACCCTCTAGCCTGCTGTTCCATTTTCTCCCCCATCCAGCTGAGCAGGGCAGTGACAGAGAACCTTTGGTGGGTGCCTGGAGTCCAGCCAGAGTCAGCCCACCAGACCCACAGCCACGAGTTTTTGCACCAAACCAAGCCTGTGGCATTGCTGTGAAAAGTGAGACTGTGGGTCAGTGAACACAGAACACTGACAGCAGATGACAACAGCCACAAGAGTACATCTTTCCTCATCCAGCCCCTGTAGGACCTCAGGTGGTGACTGATTTGGGTAATTTAGGAAAGAAATTTATCTAATGGGAGAAGGAAAAAGAATGCTGGACTTTTAATTTCAGCATGAGCTGTTCTGGCAGGAGCCCTGCCTGTGAGAATTGTAAAGCCCATTTTGCTCAGAGATGTCTACAAGCAGGTTAGATCATCATCTGCCAGGATGGCTTAGCTAAAGCTGAACTTGTCTTTGGTGAGTCAAAACATGCTAAAAAGTTGATAAGATTCCCAGTCACTGACAGACTGCAGTGAAGACACACACTAATTCCCTGCAACAGCTTTCACAGAGAATGATGCTACAAAAACAGTCATGTAAAGAGCCAGGACAGACTTGTCCTGATGGGAAACATTCCTAATTACATCTGGTTTCAGACCTACGGGAGGCAGGCTGCCTTCTTTGCCAAAAGCATTTGAGAGCTGCAGTAAATTAAAGCAGAAGTATTCGAAGTTCAAACCACACAATCTAGAAAATCATATTTCATGTACATCAAGCACGTTTCAAAATCAATGACAACCATCTAAAGCAGGCAGGAGATCATTCTAAAACTCACTAACAACTGAAATGGATTTATTGGCTCAAAACTACACTGATATGGAAATAATGTTTCATGTCACATAATATACTCTATCAATTTCATTTCTGAAGAAATATATTTTATTTATCTCAAATCCTACACACAGTGGAACAAAATATGTGATAATAGATCTGGGCCAGCAAAAATGTATATAAGTAAATTTGGCTTTTTGCCTGGGATTTGAGAGGACTGTCAGAAGATGAAGTAAATGCTAGGGCAGCAGATGCTAAACCCAACAATGACTGCAGAGTATTTCTTGCAGAGTATTTTACACATTTAAAAAATAGAGACTACTTCTGTCTGTTTTTTGTTTAGTACCAGACTCATGTGAAGATACAGATGCAGCTTTAGGAAGAAAAGCAGCAAAATATCAACAGTGGGGTAGGCAACACATAGACTGTTCTATACAGCCTGAGTTCATGATTTCCTCACAAGGTGCCCAGGCTCCAGTTTGTGGAAAGGACACTCTACCCTGTACAAAAACCAAAGGCTGTGAAAGGTCAGACAGAGCATTAAATGCTGCCAAGGGGTGCCTGTGAGAGTGTCTCTAGTATCCTGTCTGATCTCAGACTCTGGGAAGGTCTCTCAGCAGGGACAGTGATCAAGTGAGCAAGGCTCACACCGTCTGCTCTCCCGTGGGACTTTTACAGAAAATGCCACATCCAGGTGATGGATGCAGTCTGAGTCCTCTGGGCCTGGGGAAGGGATGGAATGGAGCTGCCCCAGGCTCTGGACATGCTGTGGAAGAGGCAGCCAATGTCCAGCATTGACTCAGCTGAGATGAGGGAACACAGGTGATGTCTCTGCAAGAAAACAAAGTGCTCTGGCCAGCAAGGATAGCATTGCATCAGCACTTCTTGCTTTGTTTGCACCCAGGCTGCCCCAGTCAGCATGGAAAGCATCCTCCATTTCCAGCAGAGCCATTCCAGCCCCAGGCAGAGAGAGCCTGCTCCTACAGGGCATTCTGTGCAGGCACCAGAGCTGTCTCTGTCCTCTGGCCATACACATCTTAATGGATCTCAAACTATTCTAAGAGAGGTTAATCACTGCAGATAGGGAAAGAACTAGCAGGAAATAAACTTTTTTTCGGCAATGCCCGGCAGCAAGTTAGGATAAATCAAAGCTCCTCCTCTCTGCTCACCTTCCCAGCAGAGATGAACAGTGGAAATACCAAACAAGATACATTAACAGTAAAAAGTGAGATTTTTAAAGCATCAGTATACTTTTAGTAATCCCAGGTGTTATTAATAGCAGCACTATGGGCATTTATTTCCCCCATATTGAAAGAAGAACTTTAATCCCCTATTGATTGAAGCTAAAGTGCAGGACACATTGCCATTTACATGATTGATTCATGTACCTTGAGGGAATCAAGTCATCTGTAAACCAAATTTTTTCTTTCTTTACAGGTCCCTGTTAGATAAATGTCTCTGTAAGCAAAATATCTTTAAATTAAGGGCAAGAGGTGAAATACATTGCTAGCAAAAGCAGGCAGGGCTTCAGTGAAGTCCAAGTGGAAAATCTGACCTGATAAACACATTTTCTTGAGTTGTGAGAAGGTAATTTGGACTCAAGAAAGATAATCTTAAGACTGATAAATTACATGACTCCATACAAAAGTTACACTTGGGAGAAAATGATATTCACCTGTTTATAGATAATAAAAATGCATTTTCCCCAAAAGAACAGGTTATTGAAAAAGCCCAATCTAGTGTCTAATTCAAACAGCTGGGATGTACTTTGGTGTTCAGAAAGTGACAAACATTCCCCCTACTAAAACTCAAGCAAAAAATGAGAAGCTTGAATATCCTGGTCACTTCTTAAAAGGAAGACTGGAAACCTGTTCAGAAAGTGCAGATAAATCACCCAAGGAATAAAGGCAGGAGGAGGAGAAAGCCCCAGGGGCCTCTGGTGTGAGCGACATCTCCTTAAGTGTTCTCTCTGAAACCTTCATGTCAAAGTTTCTCCAGTCTCTGACAAACAGCATTTTTACTACATTCAGCTCAGCAGGGAAAGTGTGATAACTTAGAAGGATGAAATTCAAAAGCATTTCTGGTTCATTTGAAATAGCAGCAGCCATGACTAGGTAATAGAAAACAAAGTTCTTTTCATTGCTGTGAATCCCAATGATGCCATCTCAGGCAGGAGTGATAATGTTTGATTTTTCTTCTACCTTTGTCATGCAGGGACTGAGTGCCTTGAGGGAGGGAATGAAACACCAGCTCCCAGCCTTCAGACAAGTATATATTTATTTATATGCTGAACAACAAGGCTAAGGAGTTGTGGATATAATACAAGGGGGCTTTCCACCTACAGCACTCAAAGCCATGAGCAGAGTAATTCAATAATGTAAGGTTTAGATCTGGTTGGTGGAAAAATCGAATTTCTATTTTCTCATTGAAGTGCAGGTGGGTGACCATTGTCCACCCCAGCTGCTTCCAAGGCTGGCCTGTGTGTGTCCTACCACCAATGGATCATGTCAAAGTGGTGAAGAATGGTGTCATGCTATAGACACCTCTTTGTCACTGCACATGCCAGCTGCTGTGAGCACAAGATTGGTCATTACAGAATTTCCCACACACACATTTTTATGTATTACTGTTGGCAGAGCTAAAGTGATTGAGGACTGCCCAGTACACTGTATCTTCCCAACAGGGTAACTTGCAAGGAAATTATTATTGGAAGACACTTGTACAAAACAAGGTAAACAAACCACTTCTTCATCTTCCTGGAGAGAACAGCTTTCACTTACTACAACACTATAAAGCATTCTTGTTAAATTTAGCTACAGAGATTATTTCTCTGCCTAGTCACGCCAATGTTCTGGCCACTGGGTCAGGGGGTAGAAGTGGGTGATGCAGCTTTTAGGAAACTACCCATATTTCCAAAGCCATGCAGGAAGGAGCCTGGTTATTTAGCTCAATTCCCTTCTTCCTGAGTAAGTTTTCATTTTCATGCATTCTTATGCAGCCGTGTCTCAGCTGGATATTACAGTGCCAACATTTTGAAAGGAAAATTGCTTTCTGTTTCTCATAGTAGTTCATGCATAAAGCATCCCTTATGATATCCAAAAATACAGCTCAGGTCTTCTCTGCTTTTCCAGATCTGTGGTCCTTATTATCATGTCCAAAGGACCAGGAATTACCCTGCCGTAGGGCAGGACTGAGAAAAGAAGGATGGCATTTCTGTCTACTTTCTGCATGCTGAGGAGAACTCACTTAATTTTAAAATTATTTGGAAAAAGGCAATGTGTTTCTGAAAATTTAGTGCAATGAAACTAAACTGAACAAATGAAAAAGTGCCAGGTTTTTCCCATAGCTGGCTGCAGTATGTTCATTTCTGCTTGTTTGTCACTCAGAATAATGCAAAGAAAGGTTTATTATCTACTACCAAGAATGGTTTATCATGTCTGTTTAAATGGCTATAAAAGAGCTTTTGGAGAAGCATGAAGCTCTATTTATGTTACAGGCAGCACTGCAGTAGCAAAAGGCACATTTCTGCAAACTTCTTGGAGGAGGTGAAGAGTTTATTTTTCCTTTTAAAACACATCTGCAATCAACACTATCAGAAGGCACCAGACAATGCCATAACATAAATCCTGTGTTCATCTGTTCCACAGAGCCCCATGGCTGGGGGCTGCTCCTCCTTCTCTGGGTGGGAGGGCTTGCAGGCACCCTCTCCTCACCTGTGAGGTGAGATACAGCACTGCCAGCTGCTCCTTGGTTAGCACAGGCATTTATTGCACTTTTAACCCCTCTCTGATTTGTCACAGCATTTTCTTGCACTTCTGTGAAGATTATCCTCGCTGCTCCTAAGGGAGATTATCCGGAGCCAAATAAAACAAATCCTCAGAATGGGTGTTGAGTATGAATTTAACAACAAACCATCCCACCAGGGGTCCTCTGCAGCCTCCAGTGTGCTGCTGCTGCTGCTGCCATTCTCTGCTTTCTCCCCCTTGGCCACAGCCCAGATGTGCTCAGTCTGCAGCTGGATGGCACAGGAGTGAGGGGCAGATGGAATGTGCAAGTTATTTTGTAAACTGAGGGCTAGAGAGGACCAGGAACAATCAAATGCTTGACAGAAAGCACCCATGGACTGGAAAACAGACACACACAGAATACCTCCCTTGAGGCATCCAAGCACGAAATATTCACACCCCAAAAGGGTCCCCACAGTGACAAAATGGCAATTTTGGGAATGATGAATCAGACCTTCCATTTCCCCCGTGTTTTGCTGGAAGTAGTTACAAATCATCTCCAGCATTACAAGTGCACCTCAGACACAAAGGAGATGGAAAAGGGGCTAATTTTAACCCATTAAGAGTTTTCAGGCTGCCAGACTCAAGTTGTGTGTCTTTGTGAGGCTGAAATAGAGAGAAGGCACCTAAGAGTGCTTGAGAAAAATTAAAGGCTAGCACAAGCACATCACAAATTCAAAGAAATCCTGCAGCTGGGATTTAGAAGAGCACTGGTACAAAGCAATAGCTTATAAATCCTTGATTCCCTGAAAAAACACTAATGCCAGTCATCTGAAGCTTTTTACTTATTGCCTGCCTACACTGCTGCCTTTCAGTTTGAGCATTTGAGGAGAAACTTCTCTGGACAACAGAGTGTGATTAAACTTTAAAATCCAATTTGTGACACAATCTTCTATACTTTTTGAAGAGAAAAGGTGGTATCCCACCTAAAGTTAACAATAGAGCAGACCCTCTCTTGCTGGTTTGCACAACATGAGAAACTTTTGGGGGGGCAAAAAAAAAGAAAAGAGAAAACTTATGGAATTGGAAGGGGCTGGCAGGGTGGGGAGAGAAAGACTTTGCTGGTTGTATTTAGGGTTTTATATAGAGGCTTTTATAAAGGGAGAAAGATTAAAAACATATTTTGGGGGAAAACTGTGCAGAATCTGTTCAGAGCCCAGTCTGTGCCACTCCAGCCCTGCTCACTTTTAAACAGAGGTGGAAGCAACAAGGCCAGAACGCTCCATCTTCTGATTAAAAAAACAAAATATGAGTGGAAGGAATTGTTATCACTGTATTTGCAGCACAGCAGGCTGACTTTTTTCCTTTCTTTTTCTCCTAACTTACTTGCACAAGTGGTTCATTAATAATTCATGCACTTCTAAACGGCAGGGCAGGCTGCTGCTTTGTCACCTCTCACAATGGCTGAGTGACAGCCTGGCTCTGACTCCAGGCCACTGTCTTTGACTATCTGCCGGGGAGACACATCACTGTCCTTCCTCTGTCATTCAGTCCCTGACACGGTGTGACAAGTGCTGGCCTGCTCTGCCATTCCCTTCACCCTCCCACAGCAGAACCTGCCATTTTCAATGCAGGGTCTGCACCCTGTGCCCCAAAGAAGGAGATTTATGTTAATGCTGCTGCTGACTTGCTGGTCTGCTTCTGCTGGTTGTTATTCCTCTGGATACAAATTTGGATTGACCGTGCTTCAAAAAGCACAGAGTTTAAATGCTGCTCTGGGACCAGCACCCAGCTAAAGCCCACAGGATAATGGTGTCCCCAGGGTGGTGAGAGGGAAAAAAACTGCTTTTTTTTTAGCAAAAGTCTCAGGTGACAATGCCAGATTTTAGGGCAGACAATAAGGGATCACACACAGAAAGAATTATACATTACCTATCCATGCCAAGGAGCTTTTTGGCCTGAGCTGGCAGGGCAGAGTGTTACCCCTGCAGAGCCCTTCCAAAACGTGTGCAGGGCAGTGCAGGCAGGACACAGCACGTCCCTTCCACCATGAACCAACACGGGATGCTCTGCAGAGCTCCCTAAAGAAAACAGCTCTGCTCTCTGTGGGAAGATAGGTTGTAAGGATGGTGCAGACAGCAATTTTCCTCAATGAATTCCAGCTGTACTGATTGCCAAGGAGTGGAGACAGCCTTGCCTGTGCAATGAGGATGGGGGTTGTAAAAGAGTTAGCTGGAGAACCAGAGTCTGGTGGGGTTCAGGATGGAGTCTGCTGGCTGTGCTGTGAGGAGGAAGGGACATGTGGTTGTGCAAGGGACAGACAGGGTAAGGCACAGGTTGGGGTGTAGCCAGTCATGCAGAAGGAAAGTTGCAGAGAGAAGCAGGCAGTGCTGTGTGGAGCTGCCTGAGAGAAGTCCACTGACAGAAGGCAGGAAGAGTTTTTAATAAGAGACTGGTGATGGTGCTAGTTGTGTCTATCTCGATGTAATTTCTACAGCTTCTTTTCCAGGTGCTTGGAAGTTGGGGGTGTTTTTGACAGGCACCAGAAAATCCCTTGTGGCTCCCTCTGACTCTGCCAGCAGCAGGGCAGCACATGCTGGATGTGCTCAGCCAAAATCTCTCCGTTCCCCTAGTGAGCAGCATCCCTCCCATCCCTGACAGAGCAGCCAGGCACCGTGCTGCTGATTCCAGGAAAGGGCTGGAGCCTTGAAGGGTTTCCCAATTTCTAGAGCCTTGATCTTCCCAGATGCAGGGAGGCAGGCAAGTGCAAAACAAGGATTAAGTGGTAGGCAGAGCTGGCGGTGCCAGTCCTTGGTGTCCACCTGGGAGGAGGCTGCAGAGGGGCGTTCCCTGCACGCTGCTATAAACACAGGGACAAGATGCTGCCCGAGCATCCTTCTCCCGTGCTGAATGCTGCTCCCTTTATCCCTCCCTGCTGCAGAGCTGTTGCCAATTACAGCCCTTAAAGAAGAACAGCTGGCACTTGTTTGAGTACAGAGTTCTCTCCAAAGCCCACAGAAGCTGATGAAAAAAAAAAAAATTCCTTTCTTTCAGTGGATTTTGGATCAGATTCAGAGAGACCTGATGGTTTAGAAAGCAGGGGGTTGTTATTCCCCACCACCCCCCCATTCCTTTGTTACTTCTCCATCTCATGTTTGTGGCTAGGGACCATTTCTTTTTCCAATCCATACAGCCAGTGACAGGAGGTTGGGGCTGCTTGACCCCCTCCCCTCCATTTTTAGAGGAGATGTTAATTAAAAAACTCCACAGCAGGGCTGAAACTACTAGAAAGGGAGAAAGAATGAGGCAGAACAGCAAACAGCAGCAGATTTTCATTGTCCTTTCCTCTGTGATGCTTTTTCCCATTTAAGTCTTTCATGGCTGTTCCAAGCATTGCTCAAAGCTCAATTTGTCTTGCACACAGATCTAACTGAAAGGTACTAAGCAAGTCCTAGCTACCTAGTCAATTAACATGTAATCTTTGACATTTTGTATCAGCAGCAGCTGCCAAATGGGTTTTTTTCTTTATCCAGCATGAAATATATTGCTTGAGTGCTTGAAAATTTGATTCATGTTACATTTTTTCCACATTCACCTAGGATGCTCTCTTCCAGTCCCATGGTGGGGAATTGCACTGAGTTTTGCCTCTGAAATTATCAATGGAACTCTTCTTGAGCTCAGGGAGTAACAAATTAATCCAACAATTACTGTGTTGGGTGGTCGAAATTTTCTTTCCTTTCACCTTGTCCTTTTGGGGCCAAATTTTCATTTTCACACCTGTAAGGCTCTGACCAGTGAAGAGATGGTGTGTTTGGATGGCCACAGCAGCTGCTGCACTGCCTTCCATTAAAATGTTCCCTTTCCTTCTGTACAAACAGCTCAGCTGCTCCTGAGACAAGTCCTGAACCCAACACACAGCAGCAACTTTAGCTGAGATAACCTGGTGTTATCAGAATGGAAACAGGAGAAGTTCAGCTGCTGGTGCTTCACAAGGCAAAAAGCACCAGGGGGTGTGAAACAGCTGAGGGCTGTCCTCACCATCCTTCCCAAGACACCAGGCCCTTTATTTGCAGTGCATTGACACCTTGAGCAGCTCTGGCAGAAAACATGACTTCACTGGACAGCACAGGTACCTCAGGAGGACAGGGACTGTAAATTCTCAGATAACTGTGAAAGATTCCAGCTGAGGTTTCAATTGGTACAGCTACAGAAGTATTTAATAATGGTAATTAAATTACTATCACTGCTCTGTAATTTGATAATGTGTAATAAAAGGGTGCCTGTTAGTTTAAAATATGCACTAAATATAGCAGCTGCAATGAGCTCCATCTTGCTCACCTGTCTGTATCACTGTTGAATCCTCATCAGTCACAACATGTCTGAGATTCCATATCAGTTCAAAAAGCTGTAATTATCTGTCTTTAAAAGACTAACAAGTGAGCAGGATTGTATAAAAGGATTAAGCACACACATAAAGATAATGCACTAGAAACTGTAGGTGGACTAATCTCTGAATTGCCTGAGAAGGCTGAAATTTCCTTCTTTTATAGAGCTGCATGTTTTCTACATCTTGTTTAGCTCTGTAGAATGATTGAGATAAACTGCCACCTGTGCCCAGCAGAAAAGCTACAAGAATATTGTCCTGAGAGCTCCAGTTCTGGGCCACTTGCCTGAGCCAGTCACAGCTCTGCCAGTGGTCCTGTTCATCTGAAGGTCATGCAAACATGAGTAAGCTTCACATCAAGGGATACCCTCACTGTTTCTCTTAATACTTGTGAAAACCAGAGAAGATGATAGCAACACTCAGAGTGATCATCATCATTGTGTTAATGGCAGCCATGGAAGAAAGGCTCCAGCTCAATGAGCTATGATTTCTTTTGCAAAGAAAAAAAAAAAAAGGGAGAATCTAAAACCCAGATCCATAAGGAAGTGATTTACTGCAGTGCTGTGTGGACTGTGTATCCTACAGCAGAGTGGAGTTCAGGCCTGTAAAGAGATTTCTGCCATGTGAGTGTGTCTGGTGCATCCCCAGCACCAAGGGGCTGTGCCCCCATTCCTGCTGCCCTCCCACAGCAGAACAGCTCCACCCCAGGTTCTCTTCACAGGATGGTCAGTTAAACCAAGCTGCTGAAGCAGACAAACCCAGCCAAAGGACAAATCAAGCTGCACAGAATGTCTCGTTGCCAAGGCAGAAATGTAACATCCAACAGATGCAGAGGGGCTGCTGGACTCCCAGTGCCAGGAAACACCACCAGGAATTAATGGCAATTTGGTCTCCATGAAAAAGGAAAGCCATGCCCTGAGATGCACAATCCAAACACTGCAGCTGATAAAAGCAAAAATTAGAGAGAGATTATTCAAAGAATGGTCCAGCAGGTAAGAGTTTACCATCTTTTATGAAAAGTGGATCAGTATAAGAATAGTCTCAATGAGAGAAGAAATTAATTGCAGTCAGTGTTGCTGATGTATGAGCAGAAAGGTCACTGAGGGTCTGGAGCAGGAGCTGAAGAGATTGAAGTTTGCATTACACAGTGTTAGATGGCAATGCAGAATAATTATTTTTGCAAGCCTGCAAAGGATTAAACGGGATGAATCCAGTTGCAGCCCACTCCATCAGCTGTGTGACACTAATTAATATGCAGATTAGAAAAAGAAAACCCAAAACCCAGACATTTACTCTGCACTAAGGCAATATCCTTCCTTCAAAACTTCAGTGACATCTCAGGCTTTACCACAACAGTGCCCAAATTACTTCCAGTGCACAAAGATATTAATGAATTAATTTTCCAGGCTTTTTTTAATGCCAAACAACTTAATTTGGGACTATAAACTGAAGTTCTAGTTTCACACTACAAATCTGAAAAGTATTTAGGAAAACAATATTCAATTTACTTACAAAAATACATAATGAGATTCATAGAATAATAGATTGGTTTGAGTTTGGAAATTACCTTAAACATCCTCCAGTTCCAATGCTCCTGCCATGGGCAGGGACACCTTCCACTATCCCAGGTTGCTCAGAGCCCCCATCCAGCCTGGCCTTGAGCACATCCAGGGATGGGGCAGCCACAGCTTCTCTGGGAAGCCTCTGCCAGGGCCTCACCACCCTCCCAGGGAAGAATATTTTTTCCTAACATCCAATATAAATCCTTACACCTTTTAGCTCAAAGTCCTTCTCCCTTGTCCTATCACCCCATGCACATTTAAAAAGTCCCTCTCCAGCTTTCTTGTATCACCTCTGGGAATCTGAACATGCTGTAAAGTCTCCTCAGAGCCTTCTCTTTCCTTGTACCACCTTTGGGAACCTGAGCAGGCTATAAGGTCTCCTCAGAGCCTTCTCTTTCCCAGGCTGAACAATCTCAGTTCTCTGAGCCTGTCTTCATAGCAAAGCTCCAGCTCATTGATCATCTCTGTGGACTTGCTCCAACAGGTCCATGAATGACAAAGGATGGCAAGAATAACTCAGTAGGATTGTGACTCCATTTGCACTCAGCAGACACCTTCATCTTAGACAGCCACAGGAGCTTTGTGCAGCCAGAGGTGAGAGGGAGTTGCAGCCAGGGAGAAAAGCCTTATCCACTTCTGCTAGGATGAGCTACATACTGCAGGTGGAAGTGTTAAACTGGTGGAAGTTTCACAACACCTGGATGTGCCTCTTGGTCTGGACTGACTTCCTCAAGGCTCCCCTCCTGCCTGCACACCACAACCCCAAGGGCTCTTGGCTCAGACCCTCCACAGCAGGCTGGCACCTTGGTGGGCCAGTACCTGTCCAAAGAGCTGTTGCAGTGCTCTGGTTTGTGCAGACTTGACCTTTGGATGCTGTGGATTGGTGGTGCAGCTCTTGAGCAAGTCCTGAGCAACTCTTGAGTGTCTGTTTTCACAGCAGCCTCATCTCCTGTTCCAGATACTGCAAGAGTTCCCCAGTGTGTCAGGAGTGCTCCCCTCCCAGCTCCCCCCTCCATCCACAGGCAGCTGGATGCTCATTTGGTGGCAATGAACTCCCAGCCATTAGCAGAGGAGAATTAGTTCTGTTGTTTGTCTGCTGATGCTTTATAATCTCTACATATGCACAGCTAATTTTGTTTTTAACCATACTTGCTGTTCCTCTCAATCTCTAAAACCTCCTGAGAAGTGGTATAATCCCAATGGTTCCCATTTCCATGACACATGCTCCTAAGCACATCCAATTACTGCATGCATAATTGCCAGCTCACATAGGCTCAATTATAAGTTTCTAAATCAGGTATTTAACTAACCCTTCTAAATCACTGGGAGGGTGATTTAAACACAAATTCATATACCCTTGTGGTGTCAGGCTCAGTGAAATGCTTTGGGTTTGCAGCAAATCACACAGTATCCAAGCCCTAGTGCCTTCTGTTTTATAGGCAGGATCTAGAACTAGCAAATTCCTCTAACACACAGAATCCTGTTACATTTCTGAGAATGGGGATAAGGCAAACTGCCTTGAACAGCTGTAGGAAAATGGACCAACCAAAGCATTCAGCAGAACAAAGGAGCACCAAGGGATCTGAAAGCAGAGTGAGAGAGGCAAGGCATTCTTCTGAATATGGAACACAAGGGAATAAACATGAATGTCCAAGTCAGATGGATCTGGGCTGCCCTGGGAAACATGCAATTAAAGGGCAATCTGGCTTCATGCTGAGCTGTGACATGGGACATCCTGCCTAGAAACTTTAGTGGTGCCTCACAGCACCCAGTGACCTCAAGTCTTTGTGATCCAACATAAGCATAAAGTACAGACTCTTACAGCTGGTGAGCAAGGGTGTGAAAGAGAGAAGAAAGTCAAAACCACAGTTTGTAGCCTAAGACAAAACATTCTCTGCTTTTAGGTGTAGCCAGGAGGAAAGAAGTCTCAGCGGTTTCCTAGAGAAAATTATAAATATAGAATTTTGGTGATAAACGCATTAATATTGTTAATTCAAGACAGATAAACTTCTAGTTCAAAATGCTACCAAATTTGACTTTTCAAGAATATCCCTTGTGTGTGGTTTTGCTGGTCCTGGTGTCACACTGGTCCCTGCTAAAGCATCTACAGGGTCTCCAATTCAGGGCTGGACAGTAGTTATATGACAAGTTACCTAAAATCAATATATCTACAGTTCAAAGCTGGTCCCATGAAGATTCCTATGCTGAAAATATCAACCAAAACCATAACTGCTTGAAAAAGAGTGTAACTGAAATCTCTTTTTTTTTTCTTTTTTCAAGAGGAAAGACAACACAAAACTACCCAGCTTCTCTTGGCTGTGTCACAGATTTGCAGCTATCCCTACTCTAATTCTCCATTTACACACATGAAAAAACCCTGTATTTTAAGAATTCATATCAATTCCACCCACTGGGAGGTGAGAGAGATTAAGACCTTCAGGGCAAGGATTTTGGTTGAGATTTTACAGCACCTTCTATAACCACTGACTAAATTTTGAATTCCATTACAGAAAAATAGCAAAATAAAAAATGACAGAATGCAACATAGCGAAATACTTCTTTTTTTTTATTATAAATGTTTGTCATAACTTCTGTTACACTTGGCTTTCTTCTGTAACAGTTTTTAAGGTGATAGATAACAAACCTTTACCAAACCAACCAACCAACAACCTACCAAAAAAACCAAACCAAAACCAAACCAAAACAAGAAAAGACTAAACCAAACCCTCATGAAAGTGAAGAAACCCACAAACCCTCAAATCCTTAATGAGCTTTATTCATAGTGCATTCTCCACCCTCCTTAGTATAAAATACCATGGAATGGATTCTGTGCTGAGTCCCTGTTTTACATAAGGCTAAAGAAATATAAGATTCACCCAAAAGTAACAGCAACTTTACACAAAAGTCTAAGGTTTACTTGCTTCCCTGGTGGGAAGGCTGTGGAGAGGCTCTGTAGTTCAGAGCATCACATGGAAAGCTGGAAGTTCCTCAGGTAAAGTAAAATAAAAATATCATTAGACTAATCCCCAAAAAGTGCAGCACAATCATTTTGGCAGTCCCTTTATTTTCTGCTAAATTACATAGAAATTTAAATTTTCTGTCAGCTTGTTGGTTTGGTTATATTTTCATTCTGACCCAGGAAAATTAAAGCAAGAGGGTGGCTAAAGCACACCATCTACAGCTTTGTCCATGTCTTCAGTTTAAACACACCTTTAGAGGCAGAGAGAGAACTTCAGTGGGCCACATTTCCAATGCAGATACATTATGTTAGCAAAGACCTTTTGCCAGAAAAAAATAATCTACTCAGGAAAGTGGGAAAATAATTTATTCTAAATAAATATATTCAAGTAATACAAAATTAAAACATAGAACCAGGATGGTCCCAGCATTAGCCATACCTGTGTAATGAGTTTTATCCTGTCCCTGTTATGCTCTTTTCCAAAGCAATAAATTCCATATTGGCTGACACCAGGGAAGTCCCCACAAAGCTCAGGCTGTCTCCTTGAGCTTGCCCAAACCCTCTGAGAGCAGAAGGCTCAGGTGAAACTCCTCAGTGTGCTTCAAGGGAAGTGTTAGGGATTAAGGTGATGTTCCAGCTCCCTTGGGGTATATTAGGAAGCTCCTACATGACTTGTTGTTCTGGTTTGACCCTGGCTGGACACCAGGGCCCCCCAAAGCTGTTCTGTCACCTCCTGGCTGGACAGGGGAGAGAAAATGTAACAAAAGAGTCACTGAGCTGAAACAAAGGCAGGGAGAGATCACTCACCATTTACTGTCACAGGTAAAACAGACCAAACTTGGGGAAATTAATTGAATTTATTACTAAGGGTAATGAGAAGTAAAACAAAACCCCTTCACCCTCATGTCTCCCTCCTTGCTGGGCTCTACCTCCTTCCACTCAGGGCTCAGGGGAATAGGGAATGGGGGCTGAGGTCAGCTCATCACAGTGGTTTTGTCTCTGCTGCTGCTTCCTCTGCTCCAGCACAGGGTCCCTCCCACGGGAAAATCCTCCCTGGACTTCCACAGCCTGAGTCCCACCCATGGGCTGCAGCTCTGCACAAACTGCTCCATCCTGGGCTCCTCTCTCCAAGGGACACAGCTCCTGCCAGCACCCCTCTAGGCATGGGCTTCCATGGGCTCACAGCCTCCATTGGGCTGGTTGGGTCTCCTCCCTGGGCAGCAGGTGGGTCTCTGCTCCCCATGGACCCCCATGGGCTGCAGGAGGATCTCTGCTCCCCATGGACCCCCATGGGCTGCAGGGACAGAACTGCCTCTGCATGGGCTGCACCAGGGGAACCTCATCTCTGGCACCTGCAGCACCTCCTTCCCCTCCTTCTGCACTGACCTTGCTGCCTGCAGAGGTTTCTCTTACATATTCTCACTCTAGCTGCCTGCAATTCCTTCTGCACAATAACTTTGTTTCCCTTTTATTAAATACAATGCCACAGAGGAGTTACAACCATCACTGCTGGTCAGCCTGCCCAGTGCCGGGTCTGTCTTGGAGCTGTCTGGCACTGGCTCTGTCAGACACAGGGAGAAGTTTCTGGCAGCTCCTCACAGAAGCCAAACTGTAGCTCCCCTGCTACATGGCCAAGTGTCCCAGACATGCCCAAAAGGATGTATTCTATCCATCTGCTGAAACCAGGTGGGGCAGTGAATCTTGTATCTGTGGGAGATACCCTCTGCTAATGGGCCAGCTGTCAAAAAACAGATAGGGCAATGTTCTTTATATTTCCCATGACCCATCCTTCCTTCAGGGAGATATCTCCTGTTAATGGGACACTGAGTCCCACTGCATGACTGATAAAATTACATCATCCCACTGGGAGATGCTCCACCCAGGGGGAGGAGCCAAACATTTCCTAGCTAGATAAAAACTGAGATTTGGAACATCAGAGCAGCTCTTACCCACTGGTTTCCAGAGGACAAGAGCTACCAGACCTTTCTACAGGATCACTGCTTCAACAAGAGCACTTCATCTGGGCTGCTACCACCACCCTAACTAGCAGGGTGTCAGGTTGTATTCTGACTCTGTCAGTAGTTTTTTCTTTTGTACTATTGCACGTATTTTTTTTTTTTTTTTTTTTTTTTTTTTTTTTTTTTTTTTTTTTCCCACTAAATTGTATTTCTGACTGGGAGTCTCTCACTGGTTTTGCTTTCAAAACCATTACACCAAGCAAACCCAACACACTCATTCTGCTGGCAAAGCTAAAGTCAACACTGGCAAATGAGAGACTCAGGAGAGCTCCTGAGGACCACACAGCCCTGGTGAACATTTCTATGTTCAAAAGTACAGGACATTTCTCTAGCACTTCAGTAAATAATTTTTGTACCTTCATGTGTTCTGACCTCACAAAACAACACAATTTCACCATGAGAATTTGTAAGTACAACAGGGAGCAAAAAGCTCCTGTGCTGTGGCACCACCCAGGAGCTCAACACCCAACGCACAGGAATCACCTGAATAGAAATGGAAACATCTCTGTGTGAGTGGGAGTACACCCTGAATAGACAAGACTTCACACACAGTTCATTTAAGGTTTGAAAAAACAACCTGAATAGCTAAACACAAACTCTAAATAGAATGTCACTGTCCAGACAAACTCTGTAGCAAGTGAAGGGTGGTTGTTTCTGCTGGAGAAACTGATTGGCCTTTGACTAAGACGTAAGAGGTATGCACAAAGCATAGATATTTTCTAATTTGGACCTTACTTACATCTTGAACTCACTCCTTTAGCCATCATTAACTGAAAGGAGTATTTGACTATCTGAACATGTATCTGAACAAGCTATCCATCCCTAAAAGATTCTATGCTCTACTTTTAATACTCAAGGCCTATTCAGCTCCCAGAATGTATTTTCAGTCCCAATGGCAGTAGCAAAATAAATGCTATAAAGGCTAATCAAAAAGGGGAACCATTTCCAGAACAAAGTGTAAAAACATTGACTGGCTCTGTAATCCACTGTGATATTTTGTCCCTTATTTCACTGCTTGCCCATAAAGAATATTACCAATATTCTCCTGTGGTCTCATTCTCATATATCTTTATGTGTTCCTGTAAAACACACTTGCAGTGTGTTTCATTTGGGTGCACAACACAAAATGATCCCTTATTTTCCAGAAGATAATATTCCTTGAACTGAAGAAAAACCCATAGCAAGGCTTGCTCTATAAATTCCCATTGCTTGTTTTCATTCCAAGACAGTGACGACTTTTTGATCCCTTTTAATTTACCTAGGCTGATAGTTATTTTCACTTCCAGGAAAACTTGCAACATTTGAAAAACCAAGAGCTCTGTGCAACATATTGACTGTGATTTCTCTCTTTATCCCCCTTTAGCAAACAAGCCTGTAAAAATACTTTTATAGGGAATAAAAAGATCATTTATAGTGTTGTCAAAGACATTTATTTTGTTTTTCTACTTTACTGGCAGCCACTACTCACTTCAAGCCTTGCACTGAACTTTTTATGAAGAATATATGACATAAGAATAAGGAAATGTAAGTGATGATTTTGCTCTTATTTAATATCCCATCAATGCCCATCCCATCAATTCCTTCAGAGTGAGCTCTGGCAAGCGTCCTTGTTAGGTGTGGTTCAGAATATAAAAAAGGTATTTTGTTACTTTGTTCTCTCTTGTTGCCATTAAATGCCCAGAAACCTGAGGTGTCAGAGAAACCTTTGAGGTCAGCTGCCCTGTTCTTCCCACCGGGGCTCATTCCTAATGTCTGGCTGTATTTTACTCAGTGCAAAACCAGAGCAACTCAAGATGAGTTTTAGGTACTACCTTCTAAGCTAATAGAACTCCCCAACAGCGTGCTAATTCTGTTATTTGACCTAATATTTATTTTCCTTGACAATTTTATTCCATGGTTTTGTTTCACACTGAGCTCTGCACCTTCCCATCTAGTGAAATCCTTGAACGTTGCTGATCAGAGCACACAGGGGATCTTTCATGGAATCCCAGAATGGGTTAGGTTGAAAAAACCTGCTCCAACCTCCCTCCTCCAGCAGAGGCATCCCAGAGCACATGGCATGGAATTGTGAGCAGACAGTGTCCACACCTGGTATCAATCACAAACACAGCATTTTTGTCCACCAGTATTTATCAAGAGAGAAACATGCTGGTTTCCTTTCTCTGCTTCAACCACCTTGAATGCTGATGGAGTGGAGAAGAAAATGGACTTGAACAGAGTATTTTGTTAGTCAGATATGAGAGATCTGTAATTTGCACTGTCCTTTGAAATGTGTGGCACTGTTTTTAATCACTTAAAGCACAATATGGGCAAGTTGAGAACGGGAACACATGAAAGACCACCTTAATCAATTACCTGGTGGAACTATAGCAGGGATGGAGATGATACTGCATATTGATGTCCTAATAGCAAGTGTGATCCTCAGGATGAGCCAAAACACATCTGTTACCAAGTGAACATGAAAGTCTTCCTAGATTAAAGGTTGCCCTCATTTCAAGGAAGAAAAAAAGACAAATGGAGTAGTGCTGCTACTGATGGAAATGATGTCTGCTATGATGGGGAAGCTGGAAATGCAAATTGAGAAGCTGTCAAGCCACGTGCAGCATCACTCAGTAACCTCACTGTCATTGTATCACAGAAGGGAACAGACATCTGCAGTTCACTGCAGGATTAGCATTACCTAAACAAGCCACATTTTTGTTAATGATGCCATCTGCAAACGAGCTCATGTCACTCTGTTCAAACTCTCAGATACAGCTCAAACATACCTACAAATAGCAAAAATTGTAATCTGGTGTAAAGAAATCCAACCATAAACCACAAATCCAAATATAACCATCCTAAACTATGACTTTGTGCACACCATCTGTTTGACAAAGCTCTGCTCTGCGAGTGCTGATAGCAGTTATCCTTATTAACAGTTCAAAGGAATTACAAAATAAAAATGGATCTTATTTTTATTCCATACTAGTAGCAGAGTCTTCAATTGAATCTCACTGCTCTTACATAAATACAACTCTACATGCAAGCAAGACAAGACAGGCTTGCAGTCTTTTAGGACATAAGAGGGGTTGATAATTCTACCTCCATAAAAGATCAGGTGGGACTTAGGAAAGAAGTTTTCCCTGAGTGGTCAGTCTTGAACATTCAGTATGCTTTCATCCCAAGGGTTAGAAAGGTAAAACTTCCTCACTGGGTCAATTTCACATTTCCATTGACCACTGAACTTTCTGTGGTCAGACTCCTCCACAGGCAGGTGTGAAGAGTTCAAGACAAAAATCAAGTCCTGATCATGCGAGTTGAACACAGCTCCAAACGATTCCCTCACACGCCAGATTTTCTGCCCACTTGATCTTAAATCATTTGAACAATTGAGTATCTTGCAGTATGATTTTTGCTACTTTCTTCCTTTCTCTACTAACAGTGCTAACAGGACTGCTCATTCTTGAGATGTAAGAGGTTTTCTCATGTGTTTTGGGTTTGGCTTATTATTTTTTTACATTTGTAAAGCACATGCCCATGTTGTGAGTAAATTATTGGAATGGGAAATAATTTTCCTTTATTAATATTGAATGGTTGTAGTTCATATTCTATACAGTAGTGCTAAGATGCTGTGTGGACTAAGAAATTTATAGCTTTAGAAGAATTAAAAATATTAAAATGTTTTAGAACTCTGAATTGCATTAATGTCACTTCTGTAATCTTGTTGGAAAACATGCCATTAAAAGCAAGAATAATTTGTGCTGTTTAGGTCATGGCAGAGCTGCAAAAAAAAAAAAAAAAAAAAAAACAAACAAACAACTGAATGGAAAAGTATTTTTAAAATAATTAAAAAAGGAAGCAAAAAATTCACTAAGTGTTTATGATTTAGTAAAAAAAATGTGATGTAACTCATCAATTAAATACCAAATTAAATAGGTATGTATGGCTGTGATATTCTGGAAGTAAAACAAACAAAACCCCAAAACTATTTGTCCAAATACAGCCACACCTTTTCCAGACAAAACTACTCAGTCTATCTTAAACTATGTACTTCAGAATTCTTGACTGATGCAGAGAAAAATATTTTTCTTTCCCCGTTTCAGAGAGGTTTTACACTAAGTTCACCCGTTGCCACATGTGATCATGAGGCTCTTCCCAATGGTTTTAACAGCAAATGGGCTGGTTCAGTAAATTGTAGGTTTTTGAGACTGCTTTTTTCTCTTCTAGATAACAGCATTATTCTTGTAAATCAACACTGAATTTCAACCAGTAATTACAAAAACACAGTTTCTTATGCAGACTAATCATAAATTTGATCAGCTTCTATCACATTACAAATGTTACTCAACATTTCATGGCTCATTCCTGCCAAGTTTACTGAACCTACACAGAATCAACCCTGACATTTGTGACCAGCTCCAGTCAGTGACAGAAAATGGCAACAAGGTCTCCACCCTACAAACTTCAGATCCCTGGGGCTCCTGGTGCTCTGCCAAGATAAAACCAGAGAAAACAAAGCTGCCACCCAAGTCAAGCAATTCTCACTTCTTTTCCATTACAAATTTAGACTTCCCATTGCCACAGCTAAGGGAGAAATTGCCACTACAGGTTTGCACTCAGATTTTATCCAGCATCAAGAGAACCCAGCAGAGGCAGAAGACACTGTCAACCAACTCATGACATTATATCCACTTAATCAAAAGTTTTTCACCCAGGACACCCACAAATAAATTCAATCACATAGAAAGGTCTGCCTGTATTTCATGGTGGTACTTTCTTGATAAGAGACTATTAACTAGAGGAATAATTCATCAGAGTCAATGCACACCAGCATTTTTTTTAATTAGCTACAAAAGGGAAAACAACACTTAAGAAATTAAAGCATTAGAAGAAAACATGACAATTTTTTATCAATAATTTTTATAGCTCAAATTTAAAAATATTAAACCAGAAACAATTCAAGATTCATGAAGAAAAATCTGCAACTATATACATGCATAATTAAGAATATCTTGATTCTCGTCAATATTTACTTAAGCTTTTTGTACAAATTTTTTCACACAGTCATATTTACAAGCATGTCTGTTTAAAACATATGAACATACATCTCTTATAGCATTTACAAATCTTTTGAATATATTTTTTTCTTAAAAACAAAAGAATATTTCCTTGATTTGACAGTTTTGGTTTCACCTTATGATACCAGACAGGTATTTATTCAGAGGGATGGAAACAGTTATTATTATTCAAACAGCTAAATAATAGTCATCCTACTGGTACCCAGAATTATCACATATGGCTTTAAATACCTCCCAAACTCAAAGGATCATCTCACAGGTATAAACTACAGTCCATCTGTGGTGTGTTTCCAATTAGATCTTGAGCCTTTGTCTGGGTTAGATCCCAAACTTGGCAGACACTTTCTAGGCTCAGAGCTAAGAGGCCCTTTTAATTATAGAAAAAACAACTTTGCTTCCAGCCCCGTCAAGAATATATGAAGCATGTATAAAATGGGATGTATGGGCTTTTGCAGACACTCTAGCTATCTTTATGAATGGTTTTTATCATGGGATACCACAGTTTTGAACAGACAATATTTGTGCAAATTTAAAGGAATCAAGTGAGAGATCTTTAAGGTGGGGAAGAATACTTTTTCCTTAAAAGCATTTTGTAGAAACAAAAAAGTCTGAGAAGGTTTTGCACATAATATTACTAAGTTACTAATCCATCCAGTTAGATCACTTCACAAATCAACTGAAAATCCATCAGCTTGCTTACTTTGGTTGGGACAAAAAAAAAAACAAAACAAAACAAACCTCTGGCTTTGGCAAATCAACATCTCCTTTTGAGCACTGCTCTCTAGAGCTCCTGCACTGATTCTTCCACAGTCTGCTCCTCCACGGGCTGCACAGCCTCCTGAACATAAACAATGAACTCTGAAGCCTCCCCACCCTGGGTGTAGACAGTGACAGTCTCGATGCCCTCCACCTCATCCGAGGACACCACCAGGTGATGCTGCTCCGACAGCTCCACCGACGCCTGCTGCAGCGTCTCCTGGATCATCAGCGTGTGGTTGGCTGCCTGCTCCTCCTCCTTCACCTGGGGAGACACAGCAGAGCTTACAGAAACTTCACCTGCCCAACAAGTACCTGCTATTGTGGTGATTAATGGAAATACAGCATGCAAATCAGCAATCACACGGTTTTGAAAGAAAACGTCAGTTTTGCAGAAAATGCAAGCACTCTTGATTAATGAGTGTGTAGCTAGGCAGAATACTGAAAGCACCAACACAGCAACTCAGTTCTGTGCACAGAGAGCTGCAAAATTTCAGGAACTCTGGTCTTTAGAGACAGCTTAATCTCTCAGCACTCACTCATTCAAAACTGCTTTTATTTAAATAAATCTGAACTCAGTCAATTCCTCTAGCAGCACTGAGTTGAGAACCCATCCAAAGCCACGTGAGAAAACATCTACTGAACCCACCTTTCCTTTTCTCCCTAGTCAATGGCTGCTCACAGAAGTGCAAATTTCACTGTAAACCTTAAGGGATTTTATTAGAAAAATGTGAAATATAAATATCACTGAAATAGATTCCTAAGGCCTACTGTTTGTGAAGCAGCAATGTTTACATTATTGAAAGGAGACTGACAGAAACAAGTGAAAATAAAAGATTTTTTACTGAACATTTTTCTTCTTGTCAAAATTTTAAAAAGCAGCACAGTCTGGTGTTGAATTCCAAATTCATACAGATGCCTGTAAATTATTGAAATACAGTACATACTAGAATGCAAAACCAAATCTTAATCCTCTACTAGATCCATACAAAATTCCTACGCAAAGTACTCCAGACAAGTATAAATAAAATAGAAATCTCTAAGTCATGCAGAAGAAATGCATCCTCTCAAGTGTTAGTGACAAAAACCCCCTACTTTTAAGGAGAGAATAGAACAGCAAATTTTCAGTATGCAAGACATATGCAAAAGCATTTGTTAGAGGAAGGTGTCCCTACCCATGGCAGGAAGGTTGGAATGAGGTGATCTTTAAGATCCTTTCCAATCCAAGCTATTCTAGGAATCTATGGTTCTGTTTGCTGGAGCACAGTGTGCTCTTGCAGCACTGATCTTAAGTGATCTTAAAAAGAAGAGGTCAGACATGGTAGACTCGACAAAGTGTGGAATCTGAGTTATAGAAGTTAGAAAGGGCTATTTTGTTTTTAGTTAGAAACTGGCTCAAAAGTAAACAGCAGTAGCACAGTCAAATTCAAGTAAATATAATTAAGATCATTAATGCTGTTTAAGAGGGGAGTGGGAACAGAAGGGAAGAACCACAGTGAAGATTCCAAGGATCTGTTTGGTCCCTTAGTGACCAGCAAGGAGAAAAACAGGCCCTATATGTTTGTTTTCCTGATGCTCTTTTCTCATTTAATTTTTTTCCCTAAGCAACCATTCTCATTGTTAAACAGTGACTTTGCTTCTGACTTTTCATTTTGTGTTTAAACTATCTGTCAAAAGAAGATTTCAGAGATTCACAAGCCCCTTAGGACTTCACAGCACTCTGAACGTTCACTCAATTACTTAAGGCTATAGAAAGCTTTTTCTTGAATGATAACAAGTATGTCCAGGTGTTAAATTATTCAGAGGGCCCCAAGTCAGTATGGCTGTAATATACAAATGGAATATATGTGGATTTTATCTGGTGAAAGATTTAACATCTAAAAGGAATCTGGCCATTGTCACTGACCCTAATTGCAACACCAATGCCCACTCTGGCTTTGTTGCATAGGATTCAGTTTATAGGGATAAAAAACACAGGAATGGAATGAAGTCCTTTACACATTCTGTTTCTTTTATCAAACATATCTAAATGTTTTATTTGAAATATAGTTTAAATAGGTCCTGCTGAAGTTCAAGCTCAACACCCTACACAAGTAGATGATGCTGGATGCTTTTCTTGACACAGTCGAATTTGCAACCGGCCTCAGTAAAAACAATTTATGTTGTCTGAAAATGCAGGTATCATAGAATCAATGAGTTACAGACTCACAGAATGGTTTGGATTGACAGGGAACTTGGAGATGATTTAGTTCCAACCCCTCTGCCATGGGCAGGGACACCTCCCACTAACCCTATCCAGCCTGGCCTCGAACACTCCCAGGGATGGGCATCCACAGCTTCTCTGGGCAATCTGTTCCCATGCCTCACCACCCTCTGAGTAAAGAATTTCTTCCTAACATCTTTGAGTTCATAAACAATCCCCCTTGTCCTTTCCCTATCTGTCAAAAATTACTGTCTCTCTTTTTATAAGCCCCTTTCACCAACATGCCCCTCACGAATGGAACCTTGAGCCTCTCTTTGAAAAGCAAGGAGCTAAATAATGAAAAAAGAAATAGAACTGAAAACTCTTGCTGTTCCTAATGCACCCTTCTTTATTTTTTAATTATTAAAGAAACCCTAAAACCTACTGAAAGCAACAGAGTTTTAGTGAATTCATACACCAAAATCCCTTTTCATAACTGTCCTCTCCTCTTTCCTGAGGGTACTTGTTCCACTGTCAGCTCCTCTGGAAGTTAAGGACATACACAAGATCTCCTAATGAATATTACAACAGGCCATGAAAAGTCTAATCACCACTGAATTCAGATAGGAAGCTGCAGTTAAAAATGTTAGATAATTAGAATCTCACAGCTTGTTATGAATCAGCTCACAATTACAGCCCTTGATGCTAGAGATACTCAAACAAATACAGAATAGGGGTGTCTAAAATGTGGCCCTATAATTATGCAATATACACTAATCCCTCTTGTTTTACTGCACTACACATAACCACCTGACAACATGCCTCAGGCCAGAAAAATTACACTATATTTGCTAAGAGATGCAAGAATGCACAACACAGTACGAAATGGATCTCACTGTTGTCACTCCAAATCAAAAGCCATAAATAATTCCAAATATAGCTTTGTGAATGTACATAAATAATGAAGAGAGGAAAATAAATAAAGCATAGTTGACACAAAAATGAAATGAAAGCAGAATCTCACTCAATTCAATAGAAGAAATCTAATACTTATTCAATTTTATATCCTTTTGAAATGAAAATGGCCAATAAAGAAAGTTAATTTAAACTCCCAACCTGACTTTATCGATGTGTGTTTATTACCCTTGTCATGCAGGGTAAAGAAAACTAATGCCTTTATTTCTGGTGTTTCTAGCTTCCAGTATCTTTTTTTGGACAGCTATCTGTAATCCTTTTAGTTTGACAAATCACCACATTATTTGGGATATTTACATTTCAAATCAGTTCACTGTTTACATGCTTCTGCTTGGTTCCCATTAGATTGTTCCACAGGGAATAATCTCAAAATGTTAATTTACATCCCTCAAATTGATGAAACAGTGGGACAGCTGCCATCTAAATGAACAAAGTCACCACACTCAATTCTCTGTATTGGCTTCTGAAATCTTTTGAAGAGCAGCATCCAAGACCCCTTTTCTGTTTGAGAGTCATCTGAAAAGCAGCTGTCTGCTTATCCTTCATTAAAGAATGACAGCAAGGAGCTGAAGCCACAGACAGCTGGCACATTAAATCAAGTCAGTACCTGCATAAATATTCTTTATTAACTATATCTGTCCCTCACAAAAGCCAGCAGGACTTTCACCTTCATGTTTTCATAAGAATCTCAACACCTCTAAATTCCAAGTGTTCTTAATTTACATATCCACAGACCATCCACATACATGGAAGTGTTCATTGCACAAGGGTCTCTCTTAGAGGAATCTCTGCCTGTCAAAAGAGGAAAGTTTTTTTAAAATTTGAAATAAATGAATTCAAGCCATTAAGGAAAATATACTTCTCACCTTTCCTGAAAAGGTGTAAAAAAATATTTGCAGTAAGATGCTAAAGGCTTTCCCTTACTCTAGAGCTCATTTTGTGAAATACTGTAATATCTTCAATTTTATTTGAAGTCAGCAGGAGTTGCAGGTCTATTGTGCTTAAAACAGTTATGCTGAGCCTGTCCCCAAATCCTCAGTGGAATCTCTCCCTTGATTTCAGATTGAATGCTGCTTTTCAGTTTACCATGAAGCAGAAAAGTTAATCACAGAGATCTTTCAGATTTTCAAAACCTTACACTAGGCTGCAAATGCTCCTATTTATATCATAAACATCAGTAAGAAAACATACTAAAAATCTGTAGAAAGGATTAAAATGAAAGCACTCTAGATCACAGAGAGCACCTGGATATGTGATGTGTCAGCTTACATTGGTGCCTACAAGTTTTGTTCAGTATCATTTGAATAATTTCAACACTTTCTCAGTTCTGGTTTACATACAGTTACATTGTGTAAAAAATACACACAGAAAACACTGTAATTTGATCATTTGAATCTCTATAATGAGCTACAAAACAAAGACAATCTGGTGCACAATGGTTTTGGAATAATAAGAGGATTGAGTATGAAAGAGCTGCTTTGCATAAAAAAAAAAAAAACAGCAAGAAGATAAACAAATCTTCATACTGTTGATGCATATTTTTAAAAAGTTTTAGCAATTGGCTGGTTGAATATATCCTGACAGAGGGACTGTGGCTGGACATGGCACTCATCTGGCAAAATGCTGATCACTCCACCTCATTTTGAGGCAGAATGGCAACACTGCCATCGTTTGAGGAGCTCTAACAGCACAATGATCTTGATTGAGATTTTATCTGTATGTTACAAAAATGAGAACTCCTTTAAGGCTGAGCAAACAGGGCCTCAGCCCCATATGCCCCATTTAAAACTTCCATTGCTGTTACTGTCACAGGAAGCATCAGACTGCTGTGTTCTAAAGCAACTACAAAATTGACAATCAACATGTATCTAACTCCATATATTGGCAAATTTTCTAGATTACCACTGGCACCCATCAGCAGGCCAGGACCAATCCAAGCCAGACAGAAATACAAGGTGTGCTGCTGAAGTAGTGTTCAGTAGCCTCTGATGTGACAGCCATGCTAATAATAGGTATTTATTTTTGAAGATGTGCTACACTGTAAAATTGTTTTCTGTGATCTGCTTTGAGTTGATGTATAATCTTTGCTCTGCCTTCCTGCTGCTGTCACTTTGAAGAAAGTGACTTATCATAGTAGGTTTTTACTGGAGCCTGAAGAGATTACAGAATAAAAGGATGAAAGGAACTAAAATAAAGGGTGAAACACATGGAAATCCAGTATTTTCTGTTTATCTTCTGATAAAGATCTGTTTAGTTATTGTAATAGCTGATATACTTATTCTCCAGAACACATTATGTCTAGGTTAAAAATAGGTTACTATCCTTTTCAGGAATAGGTTTAACCTTTCACTTCAGTCTACAGAAGTAGTAAAAATATCAGTCCTGTCTCATCTTTCTGAGTGGAAGGAAAAGAAAGAGAATTCAGCAGCTACTGCTCTTTATGGTTAATATTTATGTAGTGCTTTGGATCAGGACCTGGATTGTATCAGCTATCAGCTAGGCTACATGAAAAGTGTACTTCATGTCCCAAAGGCCTTATAATTTCACTATAATTTCAGCATAAAACAAGAGAAAGTAAACAGACATAGAAAATGGGAGGTGAGAGAGTAAAACATAAATGAGACAGTGGTAGTTCAATGTGACAGGACATACAACAGTCTATTCAAAGATAATTGCTGTCATCATATTTTTGACAAGTAATTGAGAGAAGACCATGAGGTACAAATTGCTCCTCATTAAAAATCCACACAACTAAGCACAATATGGAAGAAGGCATTAGAAACTTGTTTGAAAAAAGTAATAAGCAACTAGATCCTCATGGACTGAGCAAAGGTAGGAGACAAAATCTTTACAGCTCATAAGAAATGGGACAGTTGGAAAGGAGTAAAAAACCCAGGAAAGGAAAACAAGAATTTGTTTAATGTGGCAAAAAAGGGAACATCAAGTGAATAGAATAAGAGAGGGTGATGACAAGAAAAGGAGAGAAAGTAATCTGAGGTTTTTCTGAAAAAATACAAAAGGGATAAAACAAACTGAATGTCAGAAAAAAGATTACCAGAGTTAACTGTAGCATAAAATAATGATGGCTTGGGCAACTATTGTAGCTAAAAGGTTGAAATGAGAAACCATATAGGAGTCATCATTCAGAACAAATTGGCACCATTTAGGTATTCACCTGCAGGCAAGACCCAAGAATTGTCCTGAGAAGGAAATCACCTCTCTGGCTTGAAAAATAGGAAAGATATTCCCACAGAGTTGAGAATTAAAGTGGACTTCTGATGACCAACTGTGCAGAAAGGCTGATTTGATCACCTTAAATTAATAATAATGACTAGAGATTAACACAAACTTCTCAGCCATCTTCAGAGTGAGCTAAAAGTTATGGTTCTAGAGCACACAAACCCAGTGCAGTATCACAGACCTAAAAATAGTAAATTTCCAGCAAATTTGTCCATCACTATCTAAATGAAAAAAACCCCCTGAAAAACAGACAACATGCAGCCAAATTTAATTGGTTATTATAGTGCATAACAATGTAAACCTTTAGCTTGCAATCCAAAATTCTACTGCTCTGCAGTAGTAATTTGATGCAAAAATAAAAACTCATATTTGGACAGAGAACCCTACATGCTTTCTAGTCTGCATCAAAAATATCTTATACAAGAAATAAACTGCATTTATGAAAAAATAAATTAATTAAATTGGGTAGTATCTTGCTGCCATTAAATATTCCTGCTAACAAACAGTGGAAATGGAAGAGCAACAACTAGAGGAGAAAATAGAGCTGATGGGCACAGAACCAAGAAGAGGAAACACTTCTGATGTTCTGGTCAATGCAGTGAGGGGTTCAGGAACTAAGCTTTCAAGGATGCTCTTTGTATATTGTGAAACCAAGAATATGCACTTTGAGTATTGTTTCCTTGGTGAGTTACTTACAGCACTACAGATTAAAATAATCTCCTCTGCAAAAAATATCATATAAGTGGTATTCATTTCTGAGGGTAATGTTTCCTCACAAGAAACTCAGTATTTAAATAAAATAAATGTTTAACTTGGATAAAAATTTTTATGAAGCAATTCATATCTTTGTTTGATGTACACTCTAACTGAAAGAAACAACTAAACATCAAGGCAGTTTGCAGTGAAACACTATCTCTGTTCTAGTTAACACACAGATTCTGTGTGAAAAACAAGTCTTTGAACACAGGCCTGCAGAGATGGTAAATCAGGGTATGTGTGATACTGGCCTGACTGCTTATGTTTGGCATGTGAGCCAGGAAAATAGTCCACCCCTATAAATAATGGATTGAACAGCCTCTTCTAGCAAAATAAACAAAAAAACAAATGAATCAATCTCCACCCTAAGGCACAAGGGCAAAAGTACATCTGTGACAGGACACAGAGTGGAATGTGCAGAAAGGAAAGTGTCTTGTTTTACCCTTCCAGTCCTCACTCTCTCATGTGCTGTTCCCAAAAAACTCCTTTCTCCCCAGTCTCTTGCCTATATTTACCATCCACTATGATGACTATTTCCTGGCTTTTCTAAGCATTTATTAACCTCTTTCCTAGTTGTTCTTTAAACTTAGCAATCTTTCCTCTCTCCCTTTTCCCACCTTGCTATTTTTTCCATCTTTAAGCAGAGCAGAACAACTCAAATGTCACACTATGAAGAAATATCTTCATTACCTCTTTTACAAAGAGATCCAGAGTGGATCCCTAGTAACTGAACAAGGAAGGACTTCTCCTGCCATGCTGTGCTCAAAGCTTCAAAGGGGATTTTGGCCAGTCTCAGATCATACTGGTAAAAGTTCACATTACTAACATTTTTCTCAGGCATTTGGTGAGAAATATACATTGCACTCCTTAGCAGCTGCGTATTTTCAGAGCTCACACAACTGGATTTACCCCAAGTTAGAAAAAATATTAACTTTGGTGACAGACTAGTATATTGAATCACAGACAAGGTTAAGATAATATCATTTCATCCTCCAGACAACCTTGGAAAGGCCTCATACACACAACACTAACAGAGCCAAAAAATGATTCCTATTTACCAAGCAGAATCCAAGCTAAACAGGGCAAACTTTGCATTTTTGGGTTTAAAATTATAAGTTGAATCCTAATTCTGGCTGGAATTTGTTACTATTTGTTATTATGTTGTCAAAGCCTTTTCTTTAATATCATCATTCATATAAACAAGAAATATGAAGTTTCCTAAGTCAGAACTGAAATTTTTTTCTCAACCAGGAGCTGTGAAGAGACAATCTCATCTTGATTTCACCTTCATTATAATGTGTACTTATAATTTAGCATACTTGCAGTAAGATCACAAGCAGAACAGTAATTTAATAGAAGAACCTCTCAAACATGGTATCCTTTATGTGCTGTGACTAGTAGAAAACAATTTTCAAATTACACCAGTTAGATGTAATTAATACATCAGATATCTTCCAAGATGCTGAAAAGGACTTAGGGATAAATACAGAGCTTCTTTCTGGAGGCAAAATTCTTGCATTAACCTGAAGCTCTACAAGCACAGCACACTGAAGGTGTGTGAGCACACAGGTTAGGGAAATGCTAATGCATGAGCATAGCAGCATTACTGATAGATACAGCTGGATTTACACAAGATTTTAAGGATCAAGTATAAATGGGACTTTTATGAGTGAAAATTAAGGACAAGGACAGTTGTGGGAGAAATAAATTTTCAGGAGGAAAGAGGAGACAAAAATAGGAACACTATAGTGTAATGTTTACAGCAAAAAATACTTTTAAAACATTATAGTAATTTAGAACTAGAAGAGATTTCTTGGTGCAGATAGAGAAATATAAAAAAACTTGCAAGAGCTAGCTAAAAATGAGATATGAAAGTAAGAATTAATATAAGAAATGGTAACATATGTCCTTACGGGAAAAAAAAAACCCAACAAACAGCATAAAAATCAGGACAACTACAACAAATGTTGTTAAAGGAAAAAAAAATGGACCCAAGCTGCTAAGCAAGGACTCAGTGAGGCCATTAAAGAACAGGAGTGGAAATTCAGCGACAGATGATGTCAATACATTGCTGACACCCTGAATGAATGCTTTGTCTCACAATCCACAAGAGAAGCTGAAGGTCACAGAAGAAAATGTAGAATACATTTTCCAGAAGGAAAGTGAAATATGAACGTATCTAAAGGTCACTTCAAGGTTAACAGTTAGGAACTTATTATAATTAAAACCCAATCAAGTCATAGGTACAAATGAGGGACATCCACAGAAAGCAACTCAGTATTGGAGAAAAAAAATGACAGTTTCTAATAGGGGAGGATTAAAGTAAATAATGTAAAGACTCCCCTCAGACTAAAACTGGGTGTGCCTGTAACTCTGGAATAATTTTTTGGTGAGAAGACAAGAGCTGGAAAGTAACAACAGCTGTATAACAGACCAGACTATGATAAAAAAAACAATTTCTATAGAAAAAATAAAAGAAAACAGAGAAAAATGAAAAGAAAAAATTTAAAAAGGTAAAAGATTCTAAAGGAAGGACGAAAGGGGGCACAAAAAGAAGAGCAGCAGAGATTCTGTGCTCTGAGAATTCAGTATTTCATTTGATATAGGAGTGGTGCTTGTAAGAGTTTGGTATCAGATCAGTGAGAGTCACAGATGCATACTAGGAAAAAGAAGTGATTAAGGCTTAGCAGTCTGCAAACTCAAAAGGCTAGGAGTATGGATTGAAAAATGAAAAGAAAATTACTTTGGAATATAAGTATTCACTTAGAAAAAGTTAAAAGTAAATTCAGAGGGTTCAACAAGGAAGTTAATAGATATTATGATGACTCAGATATTGATCAGTTAACACCTGTATATTTAAAAGTAACACTCAGATATCAAAACATTCTCTAGGGAGCTCTACTTCTGCAGCCACTTTCTCCTATGCCTTTAATACAACAGCCTCAAAAGATGAATTTCTTTAGGGAAGAACTAATTTCAATAACACTGATAAACACCAATTGCTAATACTGCATTTCTCTATAGCACAGCATTCATGTTGGTAGTGGCTATGCTACAAAAGTTGTTTTGAAACTTGTGCATAATTGCACGCTGTCTCTTCTCTTTAATGACTGAATTTCAAGTTTTCAAATTTGGGTATGTTATTCTACAAAATAGCCCTGAACTCTTACACAGTTTCTAGTCAAAATACCTGTTAAGTATTGCAAGGGAACATCTGAAAATGCTCTGACTTCAAATTCTGCCTTGTCTTCGTGACATTTGGAAACTTAGGAATTATCCAAGTACTTCACAGACCATGAACTTCACACTTCTATGGAGCTCTCATGAACTCAATGTTCAAAACACTACAAAAAAAGCTGAACTCAAAGTTAGTTTTAGCACTCAGAATAATCAGTTCTGATTAATTTAAATAAAAGGAGTTACTTAAACTGTTTGGGAAGTTAAAATCTCTTATGTACTTTCCTTCCCTCATCTGTCAACCACTGAGTGCAGAGATCACAGTGGATCAGTGGGAAAGGGATAAGCTGAAAGAGAAGGAACAAGCAGAGTTTAAAGCACACTGAGAAGAGAATGAAAAATGGCAGCAACAAAGTTAGCAGACATCTGTGAGGAGGAAATACTGAGCAAAAGTCTTGATGTTTGAACCAAATATGCACCTCAAATTGAAAATTATTTCCTTTTGCTTGCTGCACCAAGGATCACCTGATTCTTTTAGATGACAATGGCATTAAGTGTCTGCACAAAGTGTAAGTATGTTGTTTTATAAAGCCTGAAAGCACCTGCTAGAAAAAAAGCTGTATTTTCACACACATACCTACATACACATACAGGTATATTTATTCATTTATATTTTATATACATACCAAACTCTAGGCATTTTTAGATGTATAAAGATGTATGTGTATATATGTAGAAACATGTGCATGTGTGGGAATGTAAACACATAGAAACGCATAGAACACCCAGTGAAAAATTAGGAAAAATTCTCTGTGTGTCTTGAAAGATCATTTAAAATTTGTCCCTTGCAAAGTAACACCCATTTCACAATAAATATATGAAAATTAAATGTGGCTGGTCAAGGGAAGGAAAGAGCTCTTACCTGCTTCAGCACTGTCACCGTGCCAGGTGCCATGGTAACGACAGAAGCCACTGCAGTGGCATCGTGGGATTCTGAACCCAACTCAATGATCTGCTGCAGGATGTTCACAGCTGTTGGATCCAGCCTTTCACCTTATCAGAAAGACAGCAGCCATAAGATCACCACAGCAGAACAGTTCTGAGGCTATGTGAATCCAAACAGCACAGCCCTGACTCGCAGTGCTCTTGGTACAATTCAAAAATCTCAATAATGTGACACTTTAATAACAGATCTAGGGCAGGGAAGTATTCACAGAACAAATTTGCCCAGGGAGTGCATGAATCAGCAAGTGAAGCCACACTGATCACTTCCATGCCTATTTGAAAGTGATCTAAAATAATACATTGAATAAAGGAACAACAACCACAAATCATAGCAAGAACAGCAAATTAGGAAGCTACAAGACTTTACAAATCCAAATGTGTATTTACCAGACATTCAACTCACACAGAACCTACCTGTACACTCATAACCATAACAGCCACTTGGTATTTTAGAAACCTGTGTTTACCATCTGTCTGGTCCTCTGCAATACCCCTCAACCTAAATAGAGTATTTTTATCACTAACCTGCTGAAGGGAAAGGTTAATTGCTTGGGAAAACTCACATTGATCATTTTATAAACACTGGATCAGAACTTGTCTGTCCTTTTTAAAAATATTCTCTGATGTGTGTATTCCTGCCAAAGGAAAGGGATGTTTACAAAAATACCAAAACAAAACATTTATAGTTGTACTGTCACTTCTCATAAGGTGTGAAAGACCTGAATGCAGAAAAATCTTTTTTGTTGTGCAGGAATACAAATTCTCACCAATGGCCCACCATTCCTACATGGCCATTGTCAGCATGAGGGAGATGTCAGATAGGGAAAGAAACTGTCAGGGTCATGTAAAAGCTGCCTTATATTTGCTTTAATCACTGCCAGAGATAGAAAAGAAATAGCAAATAGAATAAATCTAATTTCCTAACTTAAACTCCTTCAAACTGAGGTTGATACTGTGATAGTAGTCTAGGTCAGATAACTTAATTTCAAATAAAAAGCAGTTATATTTTGTTATTTATGTAAGAAACAAGTATATCTGAGTACTAAAAAAGGTTTGCTTGCTTTGGGTTTCTTTTTTTTACTATAAAACTGCCTTTAGACAACTATTTTTGTACTAAGAGGGAATATGCTGTAAGAGTATCTGAAGATTAATGCTCTAAGAAGAAGATTACTCAAAAAACTATAGCCTCATGCTTAAAATAAAGACTGCTACGTACAGCACATTCCATGACAATATTTATTTTAATTTAAACATACAGAAGTTTAAGAAAAGTTCTCAAGAAGTTTTCACTTATTCAGAACTTACACTCATTAAAATAATATACAGAAACTGGTAGTAATGTAATTTAACTGCAACATGCTTGGAAAATCCATAAAAACTGAGAGTTTTTGACATGTATTTATATTGTGAGCTATGAAGACCACAAGGATAAACAATTGTGAAATGCTGCCCTCTGATAATCAGGGTATTTATTTCTATGTATTAAAAAAAATCACCACAGGAATATCTACTCTAGTCTCTGGTGTTTTAACACTCTCAGAAATCTGGGAATTTTTTCTTTTCTCCTGGCTTTTGTTATCTCCCACTTAGCAGACATTATCTAATGCTACTTTTTTTCCTCCTCAATCTGATACAGAATAGCTCACTTGGTCTTGTGTACCATCAAAATTGAGATTGTTAGTGCTGTCTAGGGAATGTGGTAAATGAGCTTTCCCACCATGTCATTCCTACAGTCTTCCTGACTTCAGCCAGAGAGGGAGAAAAATAATTGCCAGAGAATTGCCATTAGATACACACCATCTATTCTGCCAAGATAGCTAATTTCACAGTATATTTAATAATATAGGCAGGAAATTCCACACAGCTAATAATAAAGTGCAAAACAGGCAGTGATAAGTATTAATGACTTCAGGATAGAGAAATTAATAATGAATTATAATTTCTCATTTATACCTAAAGAAAATATAACCCCCCAGAAGTAAGTTCTGGATGACTTATTTCATAATTTTTAATAGGAGATCACAGGAGATCATATATTGCCCAGTACACTCAAAAGAATTAAATATTTTGGGAAAAAAAAAAGATGGTTTTGTGTTCCAACCCAGAAAAAGGTAACTTACTGTTCTCAGAAGTGTATCTGAGGTTCTGTAATGCAGCCACAGCAGCCTGAGTGCCTTGAACATCTTCTCCAGCCTCTGTGATATGGAGATACTGAGTGGATGCTTCTTCAGAAACTTCAGCAGTTAACTGGGAAACAAAACCCAGCCAAGGCATGAATAATCTCATTTCAATGATTTAACAACAATAAGGAATGAGTTTGGACAACAAATGCTGTAACAAGAGCAATACTGGGTGAAACAGAATTCAAGAAGAGTATTACATGGAAGACAGGATAATCATCCCACAGTGTTCTAGGTTCTACTTCAAAAGTTGTTTCAAGCATGCTAAATTATCCTAACCTTATTTTTGTTGCACAGTTTTCTTAGAACTAACAACAGACTTGCACTGTACCAGGGTTTAGCAAAGACTTTTTGAGCAAAATGCATTTATAATGCAGATCTGCTGTAACAGCTCAGAAGTTTGAAAAAAAGGCATTTTATTTCAGAAAAGTTATCCATAAACTATGCTTTTTTTTTTTTTTTCAAGACAAGCTGTCAATACATATTCCTGCTCTGATGGGACTCTTTCTTTCTAGCCAGTTCAGCAACAGAGACATTCTTGCATCCAGGATGTCCCCTTATTTTTTCAGCTTTGGGCAGCTACAGAGGAAGTGTACAGAGAATCATTTGGAATATGGACACAAGACTTTGAAGAGCTACATTTTAAAATGCTTGTCCTGTCTTCTTTGAACAGCTGTCCAAATAGAACCACAGAAGGACTTATCCTTCTGTGTGTGGATACTCAATAACTGTTAGACAACACCTGCAGGTCAGCTCATCCAAATCAGGCATTAGATTTGTGATGGGGGCCAGACTGAAATTTAGCAGGAGAGGCTTAAAACTTTGGGGATCAGCCAGCTGCAGATGACTCCTGGTTTTTTCTCTCACTGGAGTTCAAAACCAGCCTGCTCAGGCAATGGAAGACACTCTGCTGGCCAGCCATAATTTTTTAATGGAAGTGTCTAAATCTGTGGTTTTCCCATCAATTCTGCATCTCCAAGACTGAAGCTGAAAACATGGAACATATCACAGAAGACTTACTCTACATAACACTTTAATTTTTTTAGCTGATCAATTAAAAAATTCAGTTTTCTAGATTCTAGCCTTCTCTGGACCAAGATACAAGCTTTTTTCTGCAGCTTTGTTCATCTTAACACCAGTTAATATTCAGCATATTACAAAATGCAGTAAGGTTTTCAATTTCATATTTTTTGCTAAAGTTTTCACCCTTTCTGTTGCAAATAGAGGACCAGATGCCTAAAATGCAAAAAAAAAAAAAAAGCATTTATAAGGTTGTTAACCCTACCATATATTAAAATTTAACAGACATAGCAAGGCATGCATTCAAACAAAGAAAAGAGACAATGACCTTCTGATCTTGTGTAAGTCAGAATCACATGTTTTTACACTTATTTTTGTCCTTACTCTTCTCCCCAGAATTTTAAAAAATCTTAAGGTCAAAGCCATTGTTGTTTTGCTTTACCTCCCATTTGGTCTCCCCATCATTCTCCACTAACTTCATTCCATGCTTGTTTTTAAGATGCCTGTTGAACTCCCATTTTGTACCATACACAAAGCTGCAAACAGGACACTTAATGCCACCTACAAGAAAACACAAATAAATTATTTGAGTTATTTTTATATAAATTTTTTCAACACAGTAACAACCTGTTTAATCAAGCCATGTCACTGCAAAATGTTCTCCTTTAGCCATTTCTCCAACATGAAATATGTTAATATTTAACATACACATCAATGGTATACTTTAGTAATACTTTTTAAAATGTGTCTTCTCTAAGACAGGTGTTTTAGTTTGCTCAAGGTTCAAAACAAACTTTTTTTTTAAGTTAGGAAAGTAAATGTTAACCCAAATATCTTTGCTCTTGAGTTTCATGTTAACATGCAAACTGTAAATAAAGTTTTCTGTCTACAAAATGATGCATAGCATGAGGTCAGCACAATTTTTAATGTGTGAGTGTGCAGCATTACAGGTAAAAATCTAAGAGTGATGAAATCATGAGAATCCAATTTTTTATATGAGATTAAAGAGCTTTTAGTTCTTTTGCTTATGAAAGTTATTTGGTCAAATGTCAGATCTCATTTGCTTGCAATTATGCAAATAAGTATTTCTCTTTTTTCCCCTCTATTGACTAAAGAGAACAAGAATAGCCTGGCAGGTGTTAAATTGTTGCATTAGGTGACCAGAATTCCCTGTAACAAATCTAGTGGCTGGGGAAGTGCCTTATGCCACTGCAGGAACTGCTCTACCACACCTCTGACTCCTCATCATCATGGCTAAAGATGATTCTTCCCCAACATGTTCAAATGCATCAAACAGAGCCAGAGAAGTTGGGTATAAGCCAAGACCTGGTTTCACAGTCCTTTATGAACAAGGGAATTAGATAAAACATCCCATTTCACATTATTGGAAAGCTACCATATGGTAGCCAGGTGAAAAGAAACAAAATTTTTATTTTGACAAAACAGACTGTAACTACACCCTGTCTCTAGGGTATTTCACTGGCACTTATTGTTACCATACTAACCCTCCTCTCTGCTAAGTCTTTACCAAACTTCATTGTTAGAGCAGATGGTCAGTATTCCATCTCTAGCAAAACTGAAGCAGTTTTACTTAGGGAAACTCAAAAAGTTCAAATTAGAACAGAACAGATCAGATCAGATAATATTATCAGTTACAGGTAATGAAATTACTCATTAATTTCACACCAATCTGTAGTATTAAGAAAAACACATTGCTGTGAAACAGTGAACACTTTTCTGCATTAATTTGATATCAAAACTATTGTAACAACACACCAGGTAAATTAAATCTGCAACTTTTGTCATTACTACTTGAATTAAATAACAACTAATAGAACAATAGAATTTAATTGGTAATATATAACTCCTTATCAGTGACTAAGGAAGCTCAGAAAAATTAATTTCTAGATAATTCGTTAAAATAATAGGTAACATACAGAAAAAGTCAATTAATAACACAACTTTACTGTTTTCAATAACAAAACTGATGTTTGCAACAAAATATTCCAGACAGATCTTACATAGCTCCACAACTTTCTTCCACTGACATGGGCTCTTTTTTATTTGCCTAAAATCTCCCCATAATTCTCATTTTTGAATACAGAAAGCAGCTTTAAAACAGATCCCTGAGGCCACAACTGGATCCTCATGAACAGCCTGCACAAATAGGTTCACAAACTCCAAGGAAAATCTGTCTCTCAGACATGTAAACAAAATGTTTATGGATGGGAGGGAGTATCAGTGTGGAGAAAAGAACAAATTTGGGGAAAATTGTATGTGACTTGCCCAGCTCAAAGCAAATGAAACTAAAAAATGAGCCATCAAATGAGCACATAGACAGGGCCTTGCAGAAAAACTAGTGGGTAATACATAATATTCTTGCCCCCTTTGCAGAATATATCAAATTCTTATGCTATTTATTTTCCTTTATTACTTTATAATACTAAAATAAATGTCAGATCATAGACTTCTACTTAAACAAAGAAACACACACAAATACCCTGCAAAATCCCAAGCATTTCTCTATTCCAATTTCTGCCACAAGCCCAGAAATTCAATACTGCTGCCTATCCTGGCAATGCAGTTGCTCCAATGAACACAGTCTCTCTTCTATGAATCATTCATTTATTTATAAGTCATTCTAGGAATCCTGAGTACAGTCCAGTAGTCTACATTCATATAAATATTTCCAATTAAGTTTATTTGCAGTGCCTGCAATGCAGTCAAAAACCAACTGTGAGTAGAGTAAGTGTGAGGCAATTCACTCTGGGCTCATTGGGTAACTTACAACAAGCACAATACAATACAAATGGATATAGACAGCTTTTATTAGATATTAATCTTTGTTACTTCCCCCTCTCAATTTCTTTTCAAGCCTTTTTGCTTGCTGGGACTCTCTCCTTTTCCTTTTCATCTCTAGTCCCTTCATTCCAAAGGATTTGTTTAATATCAGGCCTGAAAGGTCCTCTTCCTTTATATGAATACATGAATAATTTTCCAAAATTGCTTTTCAGATCTATGAATACAGTAAATTGAAATGAAATAGAAGCTAGTCAGACAGCAAGGTGCAACTTCTGGCCCAAGCAGCTCAGAAACACACAGAATCATCCAAAGATTTGGGTTGGAAGGGGCCTTAAAGATCATCTTGTTCTGATCCCTCTGCCATTGGCAGGGACAGCTGCCACTACCCCAGGCTGCTCAGGGCCCCATCCAACCTGGCCTTGGACACTTCCAGGCATGGGGCATCCACAATTTACCTGGGTAACTTGTTCCAGTACCTCACAGTAAAGTTTCTTCCTAACATCTATTACCTTGTATGACACCCAGGTGTCATATATGACAAATATGACTTACTTGTCATACTGCATAATGTGTCCACAGTCATCTGTTTGTGCTGTGTGAACCAAATACAGAAGACATTCTGATTTCCAAATCAGGAGATTTTTTTTTAACTTCAATAGGATTCATGTTTATATCACTTCCAAATGCAAATGTTTCTCACATGGAAAAATTCTTCCCCCAGTGAGATACTAAAACACTGGAAAGATTGATGTTTCTATAGCATGACAAGGAATCCCTGGTCTTATTTGGAGCCCAGGTGCAAGATCCATCTGATGCATCACAGAACAGGAAATTGAGTTGACAAAGGAAGCTGCATGTGGGAAAACTCCACCTATTAATACAGCTTTCTTGCTTACAGAGCCCTGAGAGGAGAGAGACACTGACTTCACAGCTCCTACATGGATTTGATGCCTCACTCCTACTCTGAAATGCCTTTTTCACAGGTGAATGTGGAGAACAGGCACAGCACTACTGTCAGCACAGGAAATATAAATGCTGTGTAAGGAGAGGAAGAGACAGAAGGATGCAAAGTCAGAGATGGAAAGAACAGAACAGGCTGTTCCAGTTGTAGGGACCTACAAGGACCATCCAGCCCAATTCCAGACCAGTTCAGGGATGATCAAAGGTAAAGCTATTGTTGAGGGCATTGCCCAAAAGTCCCTTAAACACTGACAGCCCTCAGCATTGATCACCTCTCTGGGAAGCCTGTTCCACTCTTTGACCTCCCTCTCAGTAAAGAAATGCTTCCAAATGCCCAGTCTAAACCTCCCAAGAATGGTTTTGAACCATTCCAATGTGTTCTAGCATTGGATCAGAAGGAGGAGAGCTCAGCACCTCCCTCTCCCCTTCCCCCCTCAGGAAGCTGCTCTAGAGCAATGGGGTCACCCCTCAGCCCCCTCCTCTCCAAACCAGACCAGCCCAGAGCCCCCAGGTGCTCCTCACAGGACATGACTTCCAGCCCCATCACCATCTCTGTCACCCTCTGGATGCAGCCATGAACCTTCTCATCCTCTCCTGGTCCCAGCCCTCACTCAGGGCTCCAGCTCTGAGCACAGCAGGATAATCCTCTCCTTTTCCTGCTGGCCATGCTGTGTTTAATGCACCCCAGGAGGGGATTTGCCCTCTGGGCTGCCAGGGCTCACTGCTGGCTCCTGCAGAGCTGATCCCTGTCTGCAGGGCTGATCTCCCCACTCAGACTAGTGCCAGGCATTATTCCATCCTGGGGGCAGAAACTGACATTTGAACTTGTTCAATTTCATCCTGTCCAATGTTCCAATGTGGTGGGAAAAGGAAATCCATCATAGAAAAAAGTTAAAGACTTTTCTCTCTCATCTCACTCCAGTGTCTCCATTTTAAGGCTACTCTTGCATCTCAACAACTTTACAGTTCTTTTGTTTCAGTGGAAAAGAGTTGTTTTCCAAAGGGCATTTATCTGGCTCCCAAAGGGGAAGGAAAGCTTAATCAGTATAAGATTAATTTTCTTTGTTCTAAACATTGCAAGTATGATCCCTAATTTATACTAGGAGAATTCATTCTCTCATATCTTTTCCTGAGAGTGGCTACAGACAAATAATTCTTTGCAGTGCTCAGATATTTGGAAAGTTAAACAAAGCTCCCCACAGTGAAGAGTTCTTCCTTCACCTGGGTGACTACAGAATAGAGGCTCTGAGTACTGACCAATATTAAATATTACTTCCTTAAAACAACTGCAGGTTTCCCATGGACTTGTACTGTGTGAAAATAATTGTACAATTATACTACATATTCCTATCTTGTTAAAGATATTTACTTTTAAAATTTTTTTGGGTTTTTTTTCTGACAAAGGGAAACAAATGTTATATAAAACCAACAGAGACTCAGATTACTTATTGTAGCTATACAATTTCCCCTCATAGAGCAAGTTTAAAGGGAGAGTCTCCCTTTAACTCCCTGAGTTATCTTTCTCTGTGTCATGATTTCAATATTTAACAATGGATTAAGACCTTCAATAGATTATGTCATGTGTTAGATTACTATGTTATTATGTTAGTTATGTGTTAGAGTAATGATTTGGAAATAGCATTTAGAAATAATGTAACCTTAAAGGAATTAAATTTAATTCATTATATAATACAACAGCATTATTTTGGTCTCTATTCCTCTTCAACAAAATCAGAAACTGAAGATTCCAAAATATGAAACTGTTGGTAGTTTTTATTAAAAAATAGGGAAAACGCTCTAAAATTATGAGTAATAAAGAAGGAAACTTAAGTTTTACCAAGAATTAAAATCTTTTCCACACAATTTAATATTTAATCTGGCCTTCTCCTTTTCTTTGGTTCATCAATCCAGTGTGTAACAGCAGAACTACTTCTGGGAGTCAGACAAAACTTAAATTAGACTGTTAAGATTTTTTTTATACTACTGACAAATTCTTGGCTTACTTACACAGAACAAAGCGTGCTTCCTTTGCCCATAAACAAGATTCTGAGCATAACAATTCCTAACCTGTTTTACCTGTATTTTCTTTTCTCCCCAGATTTTTTTAGTGGGGGAATAATTTGCTGCCATTTAATCTTCAGTCTCTTTCCTTATATTTGCTCAACCTTACCTGGAATTCAACCTTGCAGAATTGTCACAGAAATTTATCAGCAGAACAGTAGATATTTATCATTCATTTCAACATACAGTGATACTTGTCTTACAAAAGAGACAAACAAGTGTAAATGATAAATGTATGCAACAACAAATAGCACAGGCAAGGTCAAACAAAACTCTGGTTCCCACACCCTTAAAAACCAAGGACAAAGGAATCTGAATGAAGGGTAAAAGGTGGCCATTTCAGAATTACTAAAAAGGAATAATGATTTATCAAATAACACCCAATAAACTGAAGAACAATACAGCACAAAAGTTTATCTTCACACCAAGTTCACTCCAGGAAAAAAGAAAAAAAACAATAAAAACCCAACAAATTTTATATGGTGGAGATGTACCTTGCTGGATAAGAGCTTCAGCTGCAGGCTCCCCAGACCCTGCATTGACATACTCTTCATTAGGATGCTTCCTGTTGTAATGCCTCTTCAGGGAACCAGAAATATTGCAGGAATAGTGGCAATGTGCACAGCGGAAGGGCTGGGGGCAAAAAGGAAAATGTTGGACTATATTTCCTCATCTCTTCAGGATACAGGTCTAAGCTGCAATGTTTTGATCCCAAGAAACCATTTCAGGCTTGGGTATCTTTCAAGGAAACCCTCGAAAATTCAGAGTAAGTTGAAGATGTAACTAAACATTACCTAAATTTGGTACTTTTTATTATGTCAAAACAACAAGTATTCTCACTATTATAAGATTATTATCCAGTTTTTGTAATTCAGTAAATTGTGTTTTCATAATTAATGGTAACAGGTGTGACCATGTGGAGACTCTCTGCTATGAAATTACTCAGTTGCTGTGAGCTTTGGTCTAAAAAAGGGCAGCAAGACAACTAAAATAACTGAAAGTACAACATGATTGTACAGCAAATCTAATTTAACAGGTTTCCTTTATTTTCCTTTTTACCTTTTCTTTCCCTTTCATCTTTCCCTGGAATTTGCATTTCTCTCACCATTTGGTGAGCTGATTTTCGCAACTAAATTAATTCATTTTTTTTGTCTCTCTTCAACTGGCAGAAAGGCAAATTCCTAAAGAAAAAAAAATTAGGAAAACAAACATTTGAGCCTAAAGTTAACCTCTATAATAACTTTCTGACTGAGATATATTACAGTTATAGGAAGCTTGACACAACCATTAGGTCCTGTAAAAGCATGCAGACATTGACCAAAAACCTCAGGGAAAAGTCAAGTACCCCGGAACAGGATGGAAAATGTTTCATGCACAGCAGCCCCCACCTAAAGCTCCTCAGCAGAAAATGGTTGGTACAGAAATGTTCATCTGGGAGCTGAATTTTAAGCAGGGAAATGTCTGCAGTCAGGGTACATTGATTAGAACACTCTAAGCTCACTGCTCATGATCTTCCTTCAGGCTCCAAACAGCAAAAATAAGGAAGAAAAGTGATGTTCAGGCTCCCCTTAACCTTATGCTTCAGAGGGTGCTGTAACATTCAGCTACTCAGTAGTTCAGAGATGGGTATTCTCTTTCTATTGCTGAAACTGTCATTTTTTTAGAGAAAATAATCCAGACAGACTGCTGTGCTCTTGCAGCATTCACTTGTGCAAGTCAGGAGTGCTGCCTGCTATTGGATAGCAGGATTGCAAATTCATGGAGCTGGGAAATACGATGGATTAAAGGATCATTAGGTCACATAAGTAGTGACATTTCTCTGAGTCTGATAAGCATGCAAACAACTGTCCTAGAAGGAGGCAAACATTTTTTGAACTCCTTTAAACAAATATTCCTGATTGATCTAATCCAGTGTTCAGTTCTCTTGACAATGTCTTGAACTGCCACACTTAGGTGCAGGCAGATCCCAAGGTCAGAACCAGCTACATTTCAAAAACTGCACTGTGAGTACATTCATCACTTTAGCCATCAAAAAAGAAAAAAAGTGTATTTTCATTTACAAAAAATATTTTAAAAATGTAAGTCCAGAGCAAAACCACATACTTTAGACAGAAAAAATATTTTTTCAAAATGTATCATCTCTTTAGATGATTCTTTTTGTCTTCCAAAACTTAAACCATGACTGAAAAGACTGCTTGCCTTGCTGCTTTATGGTGCTTATTAAGAATGCCAGCAGTGTACTCTTTACAGAAGTAAAATGATCTGTTAGATAATATGAAAATAGTATTAGTTATGATGTTTTCAATAAGAAATATGATCACTGTTAAGATAAAGCCTCACATTAAAATGAACATCTTCATAAATAAAAAGTGCTGTCTTTTCTGGAAAAGGAACCAGTATAATTCCTATTTACTGAATATAACATTTCAGAATATATTACATTAGGACCTATCACACTGAAAACCAATGTGAAATTTAGAAATAAAAACTTATTACCATTTATTAAAATAAACTGTATCTCTAACCTAAATACTTTATAGAAACATTAACAATTTTCAAAACTCTTTCCAATGTATGCTTGAGGTAAATGATGTGTTTTAAAATGAATTCTCTTCAATTTTCTTGAAGTGTATGAACTAATCTATAGTACAAGAGAGTGGCAAATTTAAGGGGAAATTAAGGTGGGCAAGGATTTGCTTTCACACCTCCCTAGGACATTTTAAGGCACATATTAGATTCAGTCACTCAAGGACTGACAATCAAACCTAATAAATTTGTTACATATGGCAACATACAGATATTTTTGTCAAGTAAAACTACTAATTTCAAACTCATAATGAACAAAATAACCCTACCTCAAAAGTCTGAATATAAAGCCAAAATTTCCAAATTAATATTAAAGTGTTTCTATACTGTTAACTTTCATCAAACAAGAAAATGTGCCAATTTTAATCTTGTTATCTAAAGTTGTGTGTATTTCCTAGTAAGTTTAAGCATGATTTACATGTTTTTTTACCTTGAAAGAGACATGTTGTTCCATATGACGTAGGAGCTGTGGTTTCTGGGCAGCTGTATAGTCACATACTGTGCATTTAAACTGCTTTCCTGCAATGAGAATAGGAAATTGAATAATTTTTTTCTATTAAAGTTCAAAAAACTACTGATTCTGTTTCCTCATAAAGATAAATTCCAAAATGCCAAGAATGAACAATGAGCAATACGAGAAGTCTGGACTTGCTCTGCAAAATTTTGGTTAAATACAGTGAAGAGCAGAATAAGGGAGGAAAAAAGGCTGGAGTGTAATCTTTAAATTATAAACATTAAATGCTGTGGATTCTTTTGCAATAGTCACTTGGGAAAGAAGAATTGTTATGATGCACTCTAAATGGAAGAAGGAAATCCATTATTTACAACTGCAGGCATAGCTACTTTGCTATTTGTAAAGCACGCTTGGAAATCCTGAAAACACCAATGTTTGATCATGTTCACATGGGTTTAGTTATTTCTGTCCCAAATACTGAATTGCTATGATTCAAATACATTTTCCCCTCGAAGCAGTCTTTCTCACTAATCTGTTTTCTCCCCTATGATTCAAATGAACACAATTTTCTTGCTTTTATTCTTTGGCTTTCACACTTTCTTTCTCCTTATTTTGCCTCTAAGAGTCTATCAGTCCTGCTATCCCCAGCCAAATTACAAGGTGCATTAAATAAAGAAGGACTTCATTCCTGAATTAAATGTGCATGGCTGGCAAATTGTATTTGACTGATGTGGAATAAGGATACACTAAAAAATACTCCAAAAGTAAAAGAACTAAAAGGCAAAGTAGAATAGGTAATATTCTGTATTATCACAAAGAGATGGGGTTTCTTTATATTCATGATGCTGATGAAAAAGGTAAAAGCATTTTCTACTAAGTGTGAAAATTTCTATAAAACATGGCTAAAAAGAATCTTCTGGTATCTAAATAAAATAATGAAAATCAGACTTTCTGGTTTACTTCTAACCACAAACAGTAATGACCCTGGACTACAGAATTGCTTTCTATCATGTCACTCTTGAGAAGTCTGTCTTCTGGAAAAGAATAAATCAGACACAAAAACTACTTTATATTCCACAACTTAAATTGACCTTGCAGGGCTCTGATATTTGAACAAAAATTGCTTGGATTCATAAGTCAGAAAGACAAGACGCATAAAAACAGCTTTCAAATTCACTTATTTGTGAAATAACTGAAGAACACCAGATGTGTGCTGCTAAGAACTTTGGCAGTGCTGTCAGTACAGCAAGGGACACTGGGCAAAGAGAAACTGTCACTCAAGAGGCTGAAAGTGCCCTGACAAACCACATTTCAGGTGACAAATGTCCTCTTCTTTTTTCACAGGTGTTTGAAATGCATGAAAATTTGTTGGGGTTGACATAGTGAGGAAAATTACTTAACACTCTACAGACAGTGAGAACCTGCTTCCACTGGAGCCAGTGGTAAAAATCACCTTCCAAAGGTACTGGAAATTTCCTGGAACAGTTTTGGAAGTGTGAAAAGCAAGGCAAAAGAGCCTAAGTCTTGTATTTATTTGTACCAATCAAAAATGGAGGTTCACCAAAAATGAACACATAGTCATGGAATGGTTTGGGTGGAAGGGACCACCCTGCTCCAATCCCCATCACCCCTCTGACAGGCTGGGATATGTTCCACTAGGAGTCACTGGAGTTATTCCAGAAGATGATGAGTTTGAAGCCAGATAAAGAAGACTCCTGGTAATAACAATGCCTCTAGAGCCAAGGTTTCAGTCTGACCTAGCAGTAACTTATAAAAGAATACACAGTTTCTCACAGGACTTAAATGTTTAAAGATAACTTCACACTTTTAAATCCAATCCAGACATGGCAAGATCCTGCTCAACTTAGTGCTATTCTTAACAAGATCAAATTTCAAAGCAGCCTCAGATGAACTGCAGTAATGACTTACACACATATAGATTTGCTCAAGAAATCTAACTAACAAACAGGAGAAAAACAAATTCAAGTTTCATTGCTGAATTTCACTATTTGATCATGCCAGATGGTGAAAAAAAACAGAAAGGTTTTGAAATGAAACCCCATGAAGTGATTTTTTTTACAGGGCCATGGAAAGATACCTTTTTATTTTTCTTTAAAGACTGATCATGCTTGAAGTTTTCTTTTCATTCAAATATAGCAGCTTGCCTTCTTCTCCTAGCCAGGAATCAGCTGAGGTTTGCATTTGGTAACTAAACTCTTGATTTTCACATATGAATTTTAGATGCATGTGCCAGACCTACTTGTTACAGATTAAGTTATTTCAAAATACTGGAAAATAATTTTTGAACAACAAGTGATTTACTACCAACTATAATCTTCCTGTAAGATATGGCATACTGATGTAAAAGGGATTGTCTCTTTCTTTTAAACACACAGACATAAGCATTAAAAAAAAAATCTCTGATACAGAAACTTCAAATATATTGTAAAAATGTATCACAGCATTGTGTGATTTCCCTGAAGATGTAATTTAAAAAAAAAAAAAAAGAATCTAAATTAAATGGTCAATAAAAAGTGGAATGAGGTTTCACACAATTGCATGAGTAACAAAGATCAAGCTATTAAATCATAATGAAGGTTTGTACAACTTATCCTGCTAAATAATTTACTTCAAAATGATAATCACAGAATAATAAAGTATTGTTGTGCTCTAAACTTTGATTTAAAATGGGATACTTTTCTGGATGTGCAGCTTGCTTTTTTTGGTTATCATCACAGAAATATTAAAATTGCAGGACAAATGAGGTGCTGCATGTGAGACTGTAGAGAGTAAGTACCCAGGTTTGTCACTGGCTGATTAGACACCAAGATCCTCATAACATTCTCACAGAATCAAACAATAAGAGACTTGAATACAGAACTCAGCAATCTCAAATTTCTATTGACATAAACCATTTTCTGTAAGAACAAAGAAGGCATACAAAGCCAACACAAATTTCAGAGAAATCTAGTATTTCAGAGACAGCTGTCTGTCTTTCACAGAAATTAATTTCACAAAGTTTTAAATTATTTCCTAAATGGTGTCTCCTGGGAATAAACAAAATCTGTAAATCACACTAAGTGTTCAACTGAAAAAGCATTTGTTAATAAGGCTGGTAGTACAAACTATATTTATTGTCCTAAAATAGATTTAATAAACATGCACTTACCATCAGCAGTATGCAGGAGTTTATGGCTCTTCAAAGTGCCTTTTGATTTGAACTTTTTCCCACACATATCACAGAGGTGGGTTTTCTCTGTGCTGTGACGATTCATGTGAGCTTTCAGGTTGCTCTTGCTGCGAGTGGCATACTCACACAGGGAACATTTGAAGGGTTTGACACCTAAAATAAAAAAAAAATATACCATGAAACAACCAGGCTGTGCCTTTCCATGAGGGTGGACAATCGATTGAAAGAAATTTCAGATCATGTGAACAACATGGACAAAGAGAAACACTTCAAAATTTGGAGCTCTACTAATAAGAAATTCCATCTCTAGCTTCTGTGTAAATGATGCTGAGCTCATGACAGCATCACTTAACTTGCTACGAGAAACAAGGAGTTCTTTCACAATTAAATACTGCCTACTGAAGCCAGGTACTGAGTTTAGGAAGAAAATACTGATATTTGGGCCTTGCTATGCCTACCCCTCATTAAGAAGTAAAGTCCAGACTGCCTACATTGATGCCAAGCTGGTGGACATGTCTCCCTCCAGAAGTCTTCATGTTCAAACTATTCTCCATTTACTACAGTCAACAGTGAGGAAACCTGTTGTAAGGAGGGCTGCTTCATTAGGCAGTTAATATGAAAGCAGAAGTTTAATGTGCAAGCTGTGTTTTATTGTTAATTAGTGTCAGATTTGCTAATGGTTCTGGCAGGTACAAGCACTTAAAACTTCATTTCCCTTAAACTGTACAAAGCACAAAGAGAGAAACCCAGTGCATCATCTAACAAAAGGTCTATAAGAATAAAGTAAATCTTTCAAAGAAAATCTGAATAAATCTGAACTGGCAGAGTAATTCAACAGTTTCATGAGGGTCTGCTCATTCTAGATTGATACTCATGACCTTAAAACTAGATTTACAATCATGAGGAATTACAGCCTGCTTTAGGCAGATTTGATTGCACACTTTCATTTGGGAAGAAATTTCTATTCAGCTCTTTCTCCTGCTAGTTAGATGACACAGGTTCCCAGATCCAGAGAGAATAAAAGAACTGTCTAGGGAATACACAAGGAATTTCTCCAAGGTACCTTCTGCCTTACCTAAACTCCTTAATGGAGGAAGGGCACTGGAGAGAGGCCCTGCTCTGCTACACAGGCAGGAAAGCTCACAGTTAGAGCACTCAAACAAAAACGCTGAACTACCTATATGGGAACACTTTGGAAACAAGACACCAGTTTGAGAGCACCAAATCCCATTATCCCCTTTATGCAGAGGGATGGCTAAAAAACCTAAAATCACAGGCAATCTGCTCCACAGATTACTAACATGAGTGAAGACCATGTAAACTGCCTTCAATCTTCTATAAAAATACATAGACTGGGTAGACACAAGATTTTACTGTCTAAATATTTTAAACTCAAGGCATTTTTAACCCATGTGTTGCCATATCACTGGAATTTCTCCCTAAAAAAGTCATAAATATGAGAATCATTATCTTAGGGGATTTTGATCACAGTGTCTGTGTTTGTGTCAGCTAGCTGCCATGTTTTGCAGGATTTAATTAAAATACTCACAGAATTTATGTATATACATCAAAGCAACTGGATTTCAACTGGCTAACAGATTTCCAGACAATTTTTGGATTTTTGGACAAATGTAAAAGGAGCAGCAGAGACTCATCAGAAGATACCGAAAAATTACTTGTTTTAAAATACTGAGCATGTATTTAATCCATTCCTCCTTACTCACACAGAATACTTTATAGATGATTATGAATGAGTTTTGGAAAAAAAATGCATCAGAATTTTATTAATTTTTATAAAACATTTAAACTGTCTGTTCAAGTTCTGAGTGTGGAGTTCCATAGGTGATCCAGAATCCACTGAACTAATTAATTAACCTCCAATGTAGCTTAAAGTTTTGCATTTGAGTATTGAAATTTATTTCAATCTGTTTTTTTATGTCAGCAAAGCTTCAGTGGAATATGAGACTCATTATAAGCCCAAAAGCTTAAAACCAAAGTTTTACCTTCATGAGCCCAAATATGACGTTGAAGGTCTGACCCATTCTTCATAAAATAAAAATCACAGTGGGGACATTTCACAGCTCGTTTTCCAATAAGTCCTTTCAGCTGAACTCTTCTGCCAAGAATCTCAGAAATAGTAGTCATTGAAACCTCTGAGAGAAATGCAAAAGGTAGTAAGAACCAGAAGGACATTATTGAATTATTTTCTAAGCAATATTGAACAGCTAGATCCTGATTCATTCCAACTTTTTAAAAGCTCTATTCCCCCTAGTCCCACTCAAAACTGACTTGAGCAAAGAGCACAAGACCTTTTTTTCCTTTAGGCCTTCTAGTATGCTCTGTCCTTTCTCTCCTGATCTGTGAACTCACTGTCCTCACTACCTATTTAAAAAAAATATTATTTTAAATATTAAAAAAATTGGTTGAGCTACTGGCACAGAAGGCCATTTTATTACTGTGAACCTTCCCCATAAGCTAAATTGGCACTTTTTTTTTTCCCAATATTTTCAAAAGCTTTATTCAAGATTTCATCCCAAATGTCAAGGATCTGAAGACAATTCACTTCAGCCACAGCTACAATGCTCAGAATGCTGATAATCAGGCACTTTAAAGGAAAAAACAGGCTCATGGCACAAATGTGAGTGGAAGGGACCTCTGAGGTCACCTACTCCAAGCAGGGTCAGCTTTACAGTTCCATTTTCAAAGTTACATCAGGTTGCTTGGGGTCATATCCAGTCCTGTTCTGAATATATCCAAGGATGCAGATTCTACAACCTCTCTTGGCCCATTCTAGTGTTTAACCATCTTTACAGTCAAAACTGTTTTCCTAGTTCTAGTCAGAATCTCCTTGTTTCAGCTGACATCCCTTCATTGTAGAGCTCCAAGAAAAATCTCTCTCTGTCTTATTTTTAATTAGATTGCTGAAGACAGCAATTAAGATTCCTCTCCTGGCCTTTTCTTATTCAAGCTAGACACACTCAATTCTGTGTATTTCCTTCATATGAGATAATGTTTTGGTTGTCACAGTGAAAAAGTTCAAAATAATGAAGTTTAATTTAAAGTGGCCCAGACACACAATGAAAACATTGCCAGATGCTTTTAAAAATAAATCAAATTGCACAATGCACATCAGATGAAGGAAATGCTATCTCTTGACTTAATGAAAGTACAACGCTCATGCAATCTAAACTTTAAGACATGAAAGATGGTGATGTATTCCTATATTTTGACCAAAATCACCATGTCTCTCGATGCCTGGTCCCAGAATGGAATCACAAAAATCCTGCCTGAACTCATGTGCACAGGGAAAATAACCTGTAGCTATAAAAGCCTGTGAACTGAGCAGAGAGAAGTTCTAAGGTACCAAAAAAAGAAAAATACAGCCATAAGTCTGAACCCTCATCTGCCTTTCATGGCTTAGATCCTTCATTCATGACTGCAGGCTAGGATGTCTGCTCAGTGGGGAGCCATGGAAGCTGATGCCTCTCATGTCTCAGAACTATTAAGAAATATCATATTAAATCAGACAGTGGATGAAAGGTAGATAATTCTGAGAGCTGGGACCAGAACCCAAGACTCCTCCTTCACTGCTGAGTACAAAAATCATTGGGCAATAAAGCCAAGCTCTCTTATCACTTTAATTTGAAATACTGCTCTGCCAAAGTCTACAGAGTCTCACTGACTTCATGGGACCAAAATTCAACTCCTCTGCAAATACAGAAGAGGAAGGAGTACTTTTTGATTTCATACTTTCTAATTGATGAAACAGAAGGGACAAGGGGTGGGGTGTGCTGAATGACAATAAGGAGAGGGGAAGTTCAAGAAACACCTTAATGATAAATATGAAAGTGTTTTAGTTTAAATTAACTTTTGATATGTCCTTTAAAATTCAATTCCTGTTAACAGTACCTGTCTTTTCTTTATTAAGTTTCATTTACATTTCTGAAAACAACTGCACTCATGCCCCTACAGTATTTAATAGCTTATATCATCAGACCCCTCACACTTATTTGGCTGGTAATTAAGTACTGTGTACAAATAAAGGATTTCTTCCTGATTACAGGGAGAAAATTCAGAGAAATAAAAAATATTTGTGCATTATTTCTCTCCATATATTAAAACAGGATTCTTGAATAACTATTGCACAGGCATATTAGATGTAGTATTTCTTTAGTAACACAGAGATACATCTAATAAATCTGCTATTCTGCCTTTAAGCTCTATGTGCCTGTGATACATTAATGAAAGATAAAAACACAAAATAATAGCACAGATTTTCTTCTTAGACCTTACTTCTATTGTAAGAGTTTAAAAGACCCACTTGAATTTAAAAAAAATTCACTATACTTTTTTTGGACTGATTCAAATACCAAATGAATTGTTCAGGAGTATTTAAATCCATGAGTTTAGTACTTCAGAGATCCAGAGTTAACTGGTATTTCTGGACCTCAGACACAGCACACACTGATCATTCAGTGGATCAGTGCAGCCTAATGACAACATGTAAGGGCACAGAACATCATGTCCTGCCAGTTCACAGATCTTGTTATTTAGGGAAGTCTCCTCTGCTCCCTGTCTGAGGCAGCAAGAAGGCTTTAAAGGCACAATTCTTGAGATTCAATTTCTATGCTTACTGGTGTTATACCTCCTGACTACAGTATAGCTCAGAAGCCTTTTCTCATCTCAATTTCCTGCATCAGACATGTCCTCTGACGTACGACAAGCCCTCCAACCACACTGCTCTGGAGTGGTCTGCAAATAAAGAGGTTTAGTAACTAAAGAGCTGAAGTGGGAGTTAAGGATGAAATTAAAGTGAAGGAAATTGTTTAAAACACGGGTCTAGCACTATCTAGTGGCAATAGGAAGATAAAACTACTGCTTTACCCATTATGCTGTACATAAGAAAGACAAGGAAAGTTACATCATTTTAACTGGATGTTTTTTCCTCACACTTAATCTGAGCATGACCAGTGTTTTCCTTCTTTATCCAATTATGTCAGGTGATAAGGAGGACTGTAGATGAATTAATGAAAGTGTCACCTCCCCCTCCTCTGCAGTAGCAGCAGGGCTTTCCATCCAATGTAACACCAAACCTGAGAAGCAGGAAATCAGGGACACACCAGTGTGGCTCTGCTGAGTCCACATCAGTGAGGTTTAAATCAGTCCCCACACCAGCATTTTGGCATCAAATACCCAAGATCTGAGAAAGGATTGTTTACTCAAGGACAGCACACTGACTCACCACATTCATGGTATCTTGTACCTGCACTGATAAATCAGGGCACCAGAGTGCAAGGTATAAACAGAGCTGGGAGCAGCTTGCTGGATCCAGCCAGGCTTGCCAGCTCGATTACTGCTGGCCATACCACATCCCAGCTGTCCTAGCAGGAGCCCTGCTCTAGACTCCAGCTGGCCCTGGGGGTGCAGCCCAGCCCACAGGACCTGGGCACACACAGGGCCAGCTCTGCACACACATTAGTCACCTACAGACAAATCATGGCCCTAAATACATTTCTGTCAGTTCATGTAAGGCCAGTGGGAATTTTACATCTCCTGGGTTCCTACAGGATGTCTATATGCCTGGTCCCAAACTTGCCAGTGTTTAATTTGAATTCACCCTTTGCCAAATGAAGACAGATTTCTTAGTACAATTACCTGACATACTCCACAACACACATGCTCAAAAAGTAACACTTTTCACTCTAAATTCTAACATCTGCAAACCCAACACAATTCTTACTCTAAACCAGTTGAATTAGAAATAGACTCTTTTTTAGGAATATAATCACATTACACTACTCATTCTAAACCCTTATCCATTTATTGCAAGACTGAGAAATCTTCCTTGATTTTTTTCTTACCAGGGTGGTTTGTCTTGATGTGAGATTTTATAAGTCGATCTTCAGAAAATGACTTCTCACACACAGGACAGGAATAACTCTTTTTATCCTTAAGTGAGAAAGAAAGAGATTGCATTTTCAGTCTACTGGTATAATCACTACAGTCAGTATTCAGTAATACATGGTTCTCAACAAAGTTATAATTCAAGGTTCGGTTTTTAAGGAAAAAAATGAATGTATTTATAGTGAAATAAGTGAAGGAGAAATATGAAAAGGCTGTAAGCACATCATTAATCCTCATGAATACAGGGCTCCAAGTTACAGCAGATGAGGATATGCACAATAAATGTAAGCATTATCTTCTGACTGACTCTGTAGAAAATCAGGAGTCAAAAGATCAAGTCATATAACATAAGAGGAAAAACCCCTAAATATTACTGCTTACATCAAATACATTTTCTTATTTTTTTTTTTTTTTCACAAGTCCACACTTCTGAAACCTTAGGATCAGATCTTACCCTTCTGAAGACAACCACCACTATGTGGATTTATAAAATGGCCTGAAATTGAGCAGCAGAGTTAACCATGACAGATGCCATTACTTATTCAGTGTCTGCATTTCTAACAGTTTTATAAATATTCAGCATTTATGTATTACCAATAAAGTCTTATTCTACTATTTTGATTTAAAGACTTACAGACTCTTGTGGATTTTCTCAGTGCCACTGATGTTATAACATATTTAACACTATCAATCAAGTTCAACTGGAGAGTTTTGATGTAATTTCTTCCTAGATGCAATTTTAGTCTAATTGTAATTTTCATGTTTTTACAAATGCATCTAATTCCATGTAAAAATGTAAGAATTTCTCCATTACACTTGACATTAAACCTTGACAGTCATAATATAATATGGAGAATTTGATCTTTCCAGAAGTACCTGCTGGCACTGGATGCTCAGTCAAATGAGTGGGGTGATAGTCACCTCTGGACTGAAAAGATTAATTCATGTGGATTATCAAAACCACAGATGGAGGGAGTCTTGTTAGTCCTGACAGCTGGGTAGGTGCCCAGGTAACACATTACCTGGTTGGAGAGGTGCAGCTGCCCACCTACCAGAGACCTCTGAAAAGGTGAGCTGAAGCCATAGAACATTCCAGGAGGACAGAAATACTTCCTCAAGAGTGTGGAAGGAAGATTATTGATCAAAATGAGACAGAACCCCATGGACTGGGGATGGCAGCTACACAAGGATTACCACCCTGAGGGCAGTACCACCTTGCTATGATGGAGTTGGGGCTGTCATCACTTTTAAGCCCTAAGAATCTCAAGGGGAAAAAAGGAACATCAGAGAATACTACCTAAGTTTTGGAAGAGATTAAAGAAGCCTACAAAACCTTGAAAAAGAGCTGTTACTTTGTGGAATTAGGGTCTCTCAAATGATACAACCTAAATCTGCTACTGATGATTTTGGATTTCTACCTGAACACATTACTCCAATAAAGATTGGAGTAAACAAAACTCCATAGCAATGTTTGCACCTTTTCAAAGATGTAATTGCAGGATCACATTCATAATTTGGCACATTTAAGAAAAACAGCACAAAATCATTTAGGGGCTCTTGAGCTGAAATGTGTTGACAGATCTCAGTTCCTCAAACTTGCTACATATCTGATTTCAAAATATACAATAAATAAAGGGAAAAAAGTATACTTTTAATGTACAGTTGGATGTTGCTGGTCTCTAATACTCATTGAATTAAGTATTTCTCAGTGTGACCAGAACATTGAGACAAATGTTAAATAAGAAAAAAAAAATTAAACACTCCACTACACACATGCTACTTCAACTGAAGTGCTGTTAACTGTGACAACTTCACATTCTCATTAATATTCTTGAGAAAGGAAAGGCTATAAGCCTAAGTTTTAGGGAAAAAATCAAAATAATCAGTAAATGCATCAAGAGCTATAGAGCAACATGAATGGATGGATGCTGAGAACACAACTTTCCACAAGATGATAGTAACAAAATTCTCCAACAATGAAATAATGCCAACAGCTTTTTTCAAGCTGTTAGAAAGTTATTTACACCAAGTTCTGCAGATGTGATCCTCAAGAAGGTTATCTTCTGGAGTGTAACAGAGCATGCCTCAGAGCACTGAATCCCCTCAAAGTGTGTCACAGAGAGCACCCAGCTGAAGCCAAACCTTTCCTTGCTGGGTATCCAGGCCAGTGCCAGAGCTTATGCTGTCAGCTTGGAATGCTGAAGTGGTGTTCTGTTGCTGCCCTGAGAGCTTGTGAAAGTGCTTCAATGTAATCCCATCAAACAGCCTTTAAAAACCCCCTGTTGCAAATTTCAGCATTTCAGAGCACCCAGACCACAACACAAGCCCCAGAGAAGGTCCCCTGCCCCACAGCTCCAGCTCTTCAGGTGCCCTGGCTGCAGGTGATGACAGAAGCCCTTTGAAGGCTGAGGTTGCAGTAACACCTGAATCACATTCTCAGCATGCCAGCTTTCCTCTGGTAAGAATGGAAGTTATTTTTCCTATCCTTTATTGGAATACTTGCCTTCTAAATTCCCTTGAAGGTTTTTTTGAAGGACATGAACAGAAGCAAAGCATGGAGAGTACAAGAGAACTGCATCTACCTTTGTTAGAGATCAGCTGCACAGTCCAATCAGCTATTTAAACTTCAAAGGCAATCACTTCCTGATATTTGCTCAACATCCCTATTGGCTAATTTGAGAAAATATATGAAACTTAGAATAATTCCTAAATAAAGGTTGGTTTTTGACCTAGCCTTGTATACATTCCACAAAACAGGAATTTAATTAGGTACATAAGTATTCTTAAACCTAGTGAAAATAAATTAGTCAAATTCTATCACAAGTTTTCTTGTTTATGCTATTTTGTTATTTAATAAAGCCACTTAAATAATAATCACAATGCATTTCTTTTTATATAAATGAATTAAAATTTTGCTAAAAAATCATCAGCTATATTGCATTATCCATTTAAAGTGCTCCGAAGAGAATTTTATTTCTCTGAGGCATGTGTTTCAAGATAATTCAAGGGCTAGGTATACAAGGATACAGTCACAAAAAGAAAAATTAAAACCCTCTACTAAATATTGGCACTCACAGAACATTTCCAGGAAAAGTTCCCACAACTCAATTAATACAACATTTGATTGCATAATTGTGTAGAGGAATAGAGGGCCAAAGCCTGCTCCCACATCTATTCAAATCAACAGAAATGTAATTTCTAACACCCATGGGTGCAGAATTAGACCCCTGAATAACACTTCTGAGGAGTGAAGAACTACAGAAATCTTCACCACAGTTGTCATCATGTTAAAATTAAAATTTTCCCAAAAGATTCCTGCATTAAACTGATGTCCCATTAAAATGCACCTCAGCTAAAAGGATGTGATGTACCTAGGAGACAGCTGTGCACATATGTGAAGGAGGCCACAGAAAAAGGTGTAGATGTTTAGACAGACTTTTCTGAAGTCTGGCAAGAAGCAGAACTCAGCTCACAAAATGACAAGCACCTGCATGCAGTACTTAAGTTCACTTATTTCGTGAAATAACTATTAGCAAAAACAAATGCCAAGCTGACATTCATTATGGAAGTGAGGACTAAGAGCAAAAGCTGTTTTCCAACTGAGTGCCTGATCATTAGATCAGAGATGTTTTTGTTAATTGCTTCCCTTTGCAGTACCTTGCATTCTTGACTGCACAGCAGCACTGCTCCAGAGGCAGAGCTAACACAGCCAGACCAGTGACCATGTGAAAATTTACTCTTCTCAGGAAGGCAAATAAGCAACCAGAGCTTGAGCATCTCACATCCTACCAACAGCTACACTATTACATGGAATGTCAACAGCATAATGGAATTTCTAAGCATCCTTCCAAAGACAAGAATAATTTATATCCCAAAATGTGAAAAACAGATGTAGGCACCTAAAAACAAGTAGTGGTTCTGGGTCTGAGCTGCAGTTTTAGAGAGGTGCTAAAGTTGCAGTATCAATTAAATACATAGACTTAAAATATTTTCAGAGACAAACCTCCCTGTGATGTTTATCTGCTCAGCACAGTGAGTATGGCAAATGCCACTAGAGGTTGTACACAAACTCTGTTACCTACATCAACACTGTTTAATTCCACACCCTGCCCTTTAATGTTACCATGAGCTCATTCATAATATAAATTGTACTAAAGCAATTTGTAACTGCCCAGCCCTTTCTCAGGTCCCATGGCATTGAAGTGATTTGGCACATCACAGTTTGAACTTTGGAAGAGCTCAATAAATGCCAATAAACATAAAAATCTACAACAAAAGCCCTAGGACCAAAAGATGAGTACTGAAAATCAGAGAATATATACAAAGTTCTGGTTTTGAATCAAGCCACACCTCAGTTCCCAGGCTTCAAAAGTAAAAATCTTCCCTATAACAACAATGGGTAGCAAATACAGAAGGCAAGAGGCAGCACACCCACTCTCCCCATCATCATCTGCCAGTGCAAGATTTGGGTGCTGCATACAGGGCAATTGGGTGCCTATATGGTGATATATAAGGATGAAGGGAAAGCTGCTTTTCAATATCCATCATTTATCTTCTACAAATAATGCAGGGATCCAGCTGGAATGCAGCCACCAAAGAGGTGATGAAGGATATGCACCACACAAGGAACTGAACCGAGATTTCAGTATCTTCTCTTTCCAGAGAAGTTTTAATCTTAGTATTTATTAAGAATTGGTTTTTCAAATTTAAATTAAAGCAGATTTCCACATTTAACTGTGCATAGATATACATTTGAAGAAGTGGTCCTTTTCATGAGATATGCATGGAGTAAATATACCAAGCAGTGGACATGAAGACCAATATGAGAGTTGCCAAATTCAGTTACTAAGTAAATTCTAATACATGAGTTTTTCAATCCATTTAAATAAAAATATTTGACAGAAAGCATCAGTAAAAGCATGCTTCTGAAAGATAGTGCTGTCACAATGGTTTTAATTATGAAATCCATTTTCTCAGTTCTCTTTAGAATTATGAAAATTATCTTCCTGGTGGGAGCTGTTGGACATTCATCACACTTGAAAAACAGGTACTTAGGAAGGATACAGGAGCGTAATTGTAGACTCTTTTTTTCTTAAGTGTTCATAGACACCAATTACACAGACTTTTGCTATCAGATGGGCACTGAAAACATCATCATCCAAAAAGAATGTCTATTATGTGAATTTTCTGAACCTTTCACAACAAATTCAGATTCCATTTCAAATATTTACAGAAGGGGATGACACAAATGGGGAAAATTTTCATTTTTGTGTCATCTCTTCTGTTGGGCTTTAAAGTTCTCCAGAAGTAACTGCTTAAGAAGAGTAGGAGGTTGTTCTGTTCCAAATACCTTTAAAGTAAACTCAACTGTTGGAAATACTGACCAACAGCCTACCAAGACCTGGTTTTAGCACATGGCACTCTGAGCTGGAGGGCTTTCTGAACAAGACAGGAACCTTTAAAATGTGATCTCTCTGTCAACACAACAGAAAATGTAGACGTTCAATTGCAACTAGGTGGAAATGCTAGGAAAAAATCCCTTTTCAACAATTTAAATATCTTTGTCTGTAGTAATTAAGAAGAACATATTTTCATTTTACCCAAGTAATCTATTTATGAAGGAAGTGAATTGAGGTTCACAGAATGAAGCCATGTAACAATAGTACCAACTTTATTCTGCTAACTCAGACCCCAAAGGATCTGAAGAGACTGGGAAAACCAGAGACATACTCTCCTGGAAATAGCTCTGAGAAATTCCAAATATCCAGTTGTTCTAAGCCAGGTATTTCCAGAAGTGTGCAGAGAACACACAGGCAAGAACCCTGAGCTATTTCCTCAAGTATTACCACAGAATTACAAACACTGAAGAAGACACTGAGGAAGACACTGAATTCAGACAAACACATATTTGGTTTGCTACTCACCAGATCTGTATGAACTTTAAGGTGTGCCTGGAGCTTGTATTTATCTGGAGTGGAGTATTCACAATGTTCTGTGGGACACTTCAGCAAAATATTGCTGTGTTTCTGAATGACGTGACGCTTAAGGCAGTTCTTGGTGATGGAAGAATAATTGCACTGGGAGCAGTAATATAAATGTTCTCGAGTGTGTGTACGGACATGCATGTCATAGTGCACCTGGTACCAAAACAACTTCCCTGAAAATTAAATTAGACATGAAGAAAGTAATTCCTAAACAATTGTTAGTGAAAACTCAAAAAAAATAACCTATTTTCTTTCAGGACAAAACATACTGTTTGAATTCTGCCCCTTTAGTCTTTAATGAAAATTTGTCTAAAGACCCTTTGCTACTGAAAATATATTTACAAATCAACCTTTGCCCAAAAAGATCATGTTATTTGTCTTGAAAGAGTCTAACAAGAGCCACTTGTTATCAACAATCATATCAATGATAACGTATCAATTATCTTTTCCTCAAAGGAAAAGTCCTTTACATCTGTTCTCTTATGCAAAGAATCTGAAGGCAACTGCACACCAAAAGAGACTGACAAAATATAATTTTGTTACTTTCTTTCCTGTTACTCCTTCTTAAAAGCCTTTTTGGTATAATGGCCAAAAGCCAAATCAAAAAGCTCAGAGCAATTAATCTAAAGCACAACGTTATGGTGTTCCAAAAACATGTTTTTTCAGATTTTGATTCCTTTCTCTTTCCAAGAATGAAAACTACAAAATATATCCCAAATTGCTTCCTTTCCAGTTACATAAACACATTTTCAGTTAGAATAAGCAGGAATAGTGTGTTATTCCCACTTCCATAAATTAAAAACCCCAAACAATTACAATAGGGACAATCTTGATCTGATAACATACAATTAAAATTTTCATCTCAAAGAACATGGTTCAAAACAAGACACAAAATTATGCCAGTATCTATGTTCCTATTGTACAGAATGTATATTACTATATATCCTCCCACACTACATGAAAAAAAGTGAATTTTACACTAAACTGGTAACGAAGCTCAAGCACTAAAGCAGGGATTGAACTAATGCTGATCACATGCCTAAATCTGCTGTGCTTGGTCTCAGTGAAAGTTGTGATTTGGGGAGATGCATGTGGACAGAAATAATCTAACTCTATCAAATTTCACATGAACAGAAAATTGAGCCTTGCAAGGCACTGCATTGCTATATTCTACTAGTGGGTTTTTTTGAGGAGATTTGACTCATGTCACATTATCTGTACAGCAAAAAGTAAATCCCACTGGACCCCAGAATCCATACTGAACTACAAAACTAATGCTGCTGCAAAGATACACATATATATCAAACATTGTAAACCAGAGGAGCAGGAAAGAGCTCACTGCATAAGATTTAAGAAACCCCAAACATAATTCCTCTGCTCCTTACCACAGTATTCACATTCCAAGTCTCCATAAACCTTCCTTATCCTCTCACGTAACTCAGTGCTCATCTGTCTCTTCTGCAAGCTGTCCAAAATCTGCATGAAGGCAATGGATCCACTGCCCCCATTGGCTGTAGCTGTGTTAGAAGAGGCTGCCTGTGGGCTGGTGGCTGCACCAGCTTCTGCTGCTGCCAAAGGGTCTGTGGGCTCTGCTGAATTCTGAATGGGTGGATTGATTGTTTCTGTTTCACCAGGAGGAACAGACTGGATTTTTTCTTCAAGGACTGGAAGATTCTCAGTCATTGTGTTGTTCTGACTCACATTTAAACTTTTGTCTTCAGATAGTAAAAGATGAATTTCTTCACCCTGCTCGTTTACAGAACTGCAGTGATTAACTTCCTCTTCATTTGGAGCAGAACCTTTTAACTCCTCAGGGCCAGCAGTACCATTTTTCAGCAGGAAGCAGTCTGATGCTATGCAGGGCTGAATGTCTGGGACTGCTACATCTGTTGTCTGACACAGTGTCTCTGCTACATTCTTCACCAGAGGATTTTCCAATTCTAAGGAAAGGACTGCATCAATTTTCCCATCACCATTGTGCTGACCATCATGGTTTACCTCTGCAGCTGTTGATTCATCTTTAGAAGCAGATGGCTGTGGGGTGTTAATAGCATCAGTACTTGTGACAGTCGATTCACCTGCAGTTTGTGTCTGCTGTTCACCAAGGGCTTCTGGCTGGATGTCACCTCCTGGCTCCAGCAGGCAGAAGCTTTGGTTGATGGAGCTGTTAAAAACAGAATCCTCCTGCAGATCCACGTGCACGTCTTTGATGTGAGCACGGAGCCTCACAGAACTGACAAACTTCTTCAGGCACACAGAACACACGTACACAAAAGGGTGCTTTCGAACGTGAAGCTCAAGGGCTTGGTACTTAGTGGCTCCATGGCCACAGAGCTCACAAGCAAAGGGTCTTTCATCCCCATGAACCAGCATGTGCCGGTCCCGGTCCAGCTCGTTTTTGAATTTGCGCTCACAGATGTGGCAGTCGTAGAGCAGCTGCCTTTTGCCCTCTCGTGTCATCAAGCGAAGCTCATCAAAAACATCCTTCACCTTTTTATCTTCAAGGTCGTGAGTTTCCTTCATATGCTTGATCAAATTTTTAACATCCGAGTATTTCTTTTTGCAGAAACGACAGTGCTGCTTAATTTTCTTATGAACCCTTTCGATGTGGACTTTGAGATGGCCTTTGCTGAGACACGTGAAGGTGCAATAGTCACAGCTGAACTTCTCCCCGGTGTGCTTCCGCAGGTGAACATTCAGGTTGGCTTTGATGGCACTGGCGTAACTGCAGTAGGAACACTTGTAAGGTTTCTCATTTGTATGAATCCTCAGATGTGCTTGGAGGGAGTGTTTAAATTTGAACACCTTGTTACAGTATTCACATGTAAAAATCTTCAGTTGAGTTGGACCCAACCTAAAAAAAAACCCAAAAAACCAGTTATATTTAAAGTAGTGAACCTTGGTAACATAATGTGTCGAAATTTCCCTAGACATTCATAATAGACAGAAATGCTTTGGTTTTTTTTTTTGTTTTTTTTTTTTAATTATTCTCCAAAGGCATTTTAAATTATACAACTTATTCACAGTTGATTTTCAGCTGTTCCTTCATTTAAAGGTCTCAGAAAAACACCCCAGGTTTAATGAAAATGGTTCATATTCTGCATGAACACAAATATAAGTACTTCAAAGTTACCTGCTTGTTTTCATTGCCTGTTCATATGGGGTTTGCTGAATGGCATATTCCTGATATCCTTTTCGTTGTGATGGGTCTTGGACTGCTGTGTCTGCAGCTGTGGGTTCACTTTCATGAGGAGAAGCTTCAAGAGGAACAATTTTTCTGGCTCCTAAAGGAAGAATGGAAAGAATGCTCATTAAAAATCTCATATTAGAAACATACATTGTCTATAATACAAAACTTCAATTTAAACAATAAACTCTGTAATCATTAGTTTGACTGTTTTAGTTTCTGTTGTTAATGAAGGGTACACTTTGTTGGATAAACCAACAACACTTACACTACAGTTCTACTTAAATACTTGCCAGGACTGATAGTTCATAGCATTATTCATGGTGTTTGATGCCTGCTGCAAGGAGATCCTACATCCAAATATTTCCACCTTTAAAAGTTTGTAGATCCTCTAAATAAAATTCGAATTTTTCTGCTTCATATTATATCCTTCAAAAAATTACACCTGTTTAATCAGTTCCACAAATAAGACTGGGGAAAAGTTTAGTATAAAAGACAGTTTAGTTTATATGTAAAACTCTGTACATCTTTTCCTTAAACTCCTTATATTTTGGAGCACATTGCTATCCCTCAGAATGAAAGAATATGTTTGGAACAGGCTTCCCAGGGCAGTGGTCACAGCTCCAAGCCTGAAAGAGCTCAAAAAGTGTTTGGACAATGCTCTCAAGCACATTGTGTGATTCTTGGGGCTGTCCTGTGCTGGGCCAGGAGTTGGACTCAATCTTTGTGGAGCCTTTCCAACTCAGGATATTCTGATTCTATGCTCCTTGCACCTGTCAATCTCCACTGGGAGCAGAAGGGGCTCTACTGAGTGCATTAAGCCCAGATTCCTGATATTATTTATAAAATATAGGCAGTATTAACATAAAGTGTCTGAAACCGTGGTGGGGGTTACCCAACAACAGGTGTGAAAAACTTGGTGACGTTACATGGAGGAAAGATGTGCTGCAGACAACAAGGAGAAGAACAGAGATTCTGTGGGTCCTTCAGAGTCATTTTAAGTGGGAAATTGAGGTATTTTGAGAATAAGCCATTTAGTAGTAAAGCTACTGAAGCTTTTCCTATCAGGCTGGACATCAGCCAACTCTGTAAACAGAATAACTAAACTGTAATAGCTCTGTTTCTCACTAAACTGGTTGCATCTAAAACCAGATTTTTTGCACTACTGTTTTTTAATAATGCTTTCAATTCTGTACTAAAGATTCTGCAGGTTCAACAGAACTGATCTTCCAAGTTTTCACCCTAAACATCACCAGAACATTATAACTTCTATTCTTCCTGTTCCTCCCTCTCCCACAAATGTCAGGCTGTCCACAGGACTGCATCTCCCAAACTGCACTGTGGTAGCCCAATGGGACCTTGTCATTACAGCACAAGAGCCATGGTTCAGTCTGTGGCTTCAGGAAAATGTTAACAGAATAGACATTAGACACTAGAAAAGTGTTCTGATACTTCAGTACTTAAAATAGAAGCAAATTCTATATTTAGGGTGACTCCGTTAAAAGAAAATAGGTCTTAAACTGCTTTATATGCATGATTGCCTCTTCCAGGCCTCCCATCTCCTGACTGTGAGACAAAGATCCTCATTAAATGCTCCACACTAGCTCTCCTCTGTGCCCTTCTGCATTTCAGGATGTTTGAGCATTTCCTAAAAGGACTGCTGAACTGTTTAACAGACTTTCGTACTACCACTATAAAAATTTAATCACCTAAATTGGGTGAACTAAATATATACTCACTAGATAAATACTAACTCACCAGTATTTTGCATATTTTGAGTGGGCAGAATGCTCCAAGGTTATCCTCATGTTCCTGCCTATAAATTACCTATGCAGTTTACAGAGAGAATGTCTTTAAAAACATGAAGAGGGAGATTCACATTTTCAGACATGCTGATGAAGTACTGCTCACAAAAGGCAACCATGTCCCCTAGTGGGATCTTGCTACTTCCCATCCTTAGAAGACAGGGAAGCACTAAGAAACTTCAGATGTCTCCATCCACTTGGGATGTTGAAGGTGCCAAGAGACCAGCAGCCACAGCAGTCACCATTGGATCACTAACTAATAACTACAACATATGCCCAGGAAGTGAGAAAATTGGTTTCTAGGCTCTACCCAGCCTAGTCCCCACATGCCCCAAGTCCCAAAAGAATGCCTTCAATATTCAGGCTAGAGAAATGCCTAAGAACAAGGCAAACACATACAAGGTCTTAAATTTCATTAAAAACATATATGCCAACAAGGAAGATAAAGGTTTTCCTGTTTCCCTAGGCAATCGTTTCAAGAAGTCAAAGCATATAAATATCAGGGGAAGAAAAAGAAGTTTACTTCTTGAAATGTACTGATCGTTTCTTTCAGAGAAATCCTTCCTCCAGCACTATCATATCTCTATTTTAAAGGCAGAATCGACTTTAGCTTACTAGACTTTATTTATGCCTTTTGCTTTCCTCCTTTCAGTCAATATCACCTAAGTAAATCAGCCTTCAGAAGAATAAGATTTGAGTTCTTCACAACATTCTGACAGCAGCTTCTGCAGATAAGCATTACTCAGTGAGCCTCATCTCTGGCTCAAACTCAGAGATGGCCCCCAGTCTGTCCCTTGGAAAAGCAGCCTGTCCTTAACTACAGAGTTCTCCAATACTTATCAACAGTCTAATAGTATTAGACTATTGGTAATAGAATTATTAGGAATGGATCACAAATAAACCAGGAAAGAACATCAACCTAATTCCTACTAATTCAACTGCAAACGTCCTAAAGCTTCAAGTACACATCACTAAAAAGGATAAAAAAGAACCAGAAAACAGTAACAAAGCCAAAATCAGCAGTATTTTGCTTGGGAGAGGGATACAGAATTTGGAGACCTTCAGCTTGGAAAAGAGGTAACTGAAAGTAAAATATCAGAAAAATCTCTGTAATTAGCAATACTGTGAAAAAAAAAAGTGTGAATAATCATTATCTCACAACCCACAAAAAACAGTTCAATACAGACTTAAAACAAAATAAAGGAATATGCAATTTCACCCCACATGTAATTAAGTTATGGAACAATTACTGCATAATGTCACAGAGACTTAAAATGTAAATGCATTCAAGATGGGATTTAGACAAATTAATTGATACATATTAAATATGATAATCTAGATGCAAACACCATTTTAACTGTCAGAATTTATGAGACTTTACACAGTAAGTGTCTTTTTTCTTTCCTTCTGAGATGCTGCAAGTTGCCTTTAGACCAACTTTTTTGTTTTAAAAAAGGAAGTATAAAAAAAAAATCTTGATAATGTAGGTACTCTGGTCTGTGCAGTTAAAATAATGTGCATATTGTGCAATAATGTGAATATTTGTTTCTTACAATCTCTTTTTGAAGGAATGTGTTTTTCCAGCTTCCACAATATCCTGTGAAAAGTGCTCCAAATGTGTGTGATCCAGGCAGTTCTGAAAGTCAAATCATCAGAAACCAACCCTAAATAATAATAAATAAATAACCCTAAAGCTCTCCATGCAAACCTATCTCTAATCCTCAAAATAAAGCTAACAAAAAGGAAAAGGATCATTTAATATTTGTGTAGGTTAGGTCACTCTGAGATTGAACACCTTTTAATTTAGACAAAAATAGAAACACAGACCCATGTATGGGAGGATAAAGATTCCCCCTTTCACCAGAGCTGGACATTAGATTGGCTGAGCTAAATCAATCTGTAAACCCACAATAACAAACACCTGTTCACATTCAGAGGGGAAAGGTTTCACTTTCCTAACCTTGCCTAATCCAACATTTGCTTTAAGTCAGCACAGGGATAGCATCTTTGGCCCTCCATTCATATATATGTTGAATGTACCACATGTTGAATGAAAAGTACCAGCACTGGAGTTCATAAAGAGGATTAGAGAGGGAATCTGCTTAAAATCTACACCATATCTCTCCTTCTGCAAGTACGTTACTAATTTTCTAGTGTGTTTTACTACAGAAGGCATAAACATGCACAATGATCTGAGGGACAGGAAGCTGGGGTTGGAGAACAACACTTGCTTGTGACAGCAGTCTGTACTTACTTACCAACATACTTAGAAAAGGGGTAGTCCCAATCCTCCTCCTTTACCCAGGAGGCTCATTTTGCCTGATATTAAATCCATTTAGATGTGTCATAAACCCACAACCATCATTCCATGAGCTACAGAACAGAAATTATCTTAAACAGGAAGACTGTTGTCAGCTAAAAAGACTGCCACCAGTTAAACTAAGTCAGTCCCAAAATAGTAAGCAAAATTACATTCTTCAACTTCTTCCCCAATGCCCAAAAATTTTGATGGAAGATGGAACTAAGTGTTCATAGATTACAGATAGATTCCTCTCACACAGCAGCATGACAGCTCAGCTGGACTTTTATGGAGAATGGAAATCATGGAAAGAAAAACCTTCATGGTGTTGTATTAAGAATGTGTAATTGAAAAAAATCCAACTCCTTGTTGGGGGTCAGGGACACTCCTTTAAAAAACAAAAAATAATTATTCTCGAGAAAATGAGTACATCATGCTATTTTTGTATTTCTTAAAAACAAGCAAACAAATAATCTACCACTGACCATCTTCACAGAATCTCCTAGTAACAAGCTGAGTCTTTAAATATTATGGAATTTATATAAAACAGTAATTTAAATGTTCACATCTCTCCTGAATCAAACTAACTGAGCATGAATAATAAATTGATATTGGTTTTAGACACCTTGATAACTTCAGAATTTAAACATGGGAAATAAAATACATTGAAAAACCGAGATGATGGAAAGTGCCATTCAAAACAATTTTCAGTTTCACACAAAATTCACACAATTTTCAGAAGTGTTGTTATTCCTTCTCAATTGTGATGCTTATGAAAAACTGTCCTGTGTTTGCTCTGATGCCTTGGTGTGCTCATGAACTCAGCACTCCTCTTCAAGGTCTCCAGTCCCTCTAGTTATAGAACCATGGAATGGTTTGGGTAGGAAGGGACCTTAAAGGTCATCTAATTCCCACCTGTGTGCTGTGAGCAAAGCCACCTTCCACTAGACCTGACTGCTCAAAGCCCCATCCAATCTAGTCTTGAACTTTCTGGGATGGGCCATCCACAAATTCTCTGAGCAAACTTTTCCATGCCTCACCACCCTCAGAGTGAAGAAATTCTTCCTACAACCTAATCTAAAACTCCCCTTTCTCAGTTGAGAGCTATTTCCCCTTATCCTATCACTCCATGTCAGGGTGCAGGACCCTGTGCTTGGCCTTGCCCTACAGGAGCTTTGCCCAGGCTCACCTCTCAAGCCTCCCAAGGAACTTCAAGGCCTGCACTAAAAAAAAATCTACAACTTTTATTCAAGCTGTATTTACTCTGTGGGTTAATGTCATCTTTCAGATTTCTATAGCTCCAAATCACCTTTTATAAGCCTCCCAAAAAAACATCACAGAATAGGAACACCAGGGAAAATCAAAGTTGTCCAAAGTCCTTTCTGGGAAGTTAAAAACTGACTGATCCTGTTTGTTCAGAGGAATTTTGAAGGCATCAATTTAGTCATAATCTAAATGATATAAAGCATTGTCCCAAACCTCATTAGCGTTTAGCAAAGTTACAGCAAAGTGTTAATGCAATACTTCTAAAATAATCTTTTATTTTAAGAGGGGAAAAATACAGTCTAAGTAGCTCCTTAACACTGGGAATAAAATCCAGCTAATTCTTAAAGCCTTCTCTATTTTTCTAATTGTCCTCTGAAATCTCCCAACTGAATTTTACTGTAATGGACACAAAAAGGGCTATTTCCATGCACCCTCAAAACTAGGAAATAGGTGGGTACAGATTGTTAATACTTGCAGTGAAAGGACTTAGTTTATATAGTGTTTAAGGAACTTTAAACTTTATTTTCAACTTAACTTTACAGATGGTCTAGTGCACAGAAAGCAGAAGAGAAGGGAGAACTATTTTATCCATTTATATTCTTCATCAGCAGTCTACAGTAGTAACTCATCTCTTCAGCACAGGATAAATCTCCAGAAAAATGATTATGAAAAAGACTGTGAAAGATTTTTATTAAAAACTTCAGATATTTAAGTATTACTGAGAAAGGGGAACTGTCTAAGAATTGCTAATGACATTAAGATATAGTTAGATTGTGGAAATTAATGGGAAAAAAACAGAAAGAAAATCAATGAAAAATAAATTAAACCATAATTGCATTATAAGAAATATTTTGCTTTTGAATCTTTAGATTTAATCACTTATATCTTCTAGAATTTCCAAATTCTGAAAAGCTGGGTGACAATTCATAACTTTCTGAAGAGTACTAACTTTTTTATTACACATAATTTAGCTGGGAACTTGAATGTAATATGATTATTAATTGTCAGTCAAACAGATGAGAGGACCTTCAAAAATTGCTGCAGGTTCATACTTGACTATAAATCCTTTTGGTTCATTAAAGTCTTCTGAATGTTTGATTGTACTATGCCCAAGTACCTCCAAAGCTTAACTTATGCTACTATTTTCAGTATGTTAAAAAGCATATGTGCAAAAAAGCCCAAAATTTTGGTTGTCCAAAGAAAAATTTTACTAGGTAGTAATTAAGGCAACAATATCCACTAGACTTACATTTCCTCTCCTGCATCACATGTTTCCTACATTTCTTTACTTATATTTATTATTACTTCATTTGCCTTTTTAGTTTTGTAAGGAAATGGATCTTTCATTGCATTATCCACCATGACTTTCCTTCACCTCTTGGAAATTCTTCTAGTCCTTGCCAGAAATGTAAAGGTCTAAGATAAAAACTCTTACAAGTTGCATAAAATTTAGCACTACAGGGGGCAATCTCCAGTTATGGCTCTTCCCAAAAGCCCTTAAGGAGGGAGGTTTGTCTATATCCACAAACTAACACCTAAAGGACCCCACTTACACCTCCATGAGCACCTTAACCAGCATACCACAGATCTCAGTATCAAAACATATTAACAACACAGAGAATCCTGCTAGTTTCCAACCCACAACAACAAAATGAAGACCTTAAAGTTGTTCTGATAGTTATAAGCAAAACAAATACTCAGAAATGTTAGCAATAATGAAAAGGAGAACAGTAAAACTACAAAGTTGAAAATAATGCACAAAACTATTAAAAAGGGATTCTGACAGTCAGTCAGAATGGTTAATGGTTTATAACCAGTTAATGGTTTATATAAATAAACTGTCAAATGCAAATCTAGTTTTGACTAAATTGTTTGAAATCTCTAATCATTACACTGAACTTGATTTTCAAATATATTTACACTTTTCTCTGATCAGTGTTTTATCATTTTCTTCTTTAGAACTATTCACAGACTAAACATAACTGATGTCAATGCAGTAACTGAGGCTAACCACAGCCAGGTTCAGCATTTCTTGTACCTATGCAGAAATGCGACAAGTTCTACAATTCTGTAGCTGCCAGATGCAGAGATTCTGTATCAAGATAATCAAATAATGCTAAATATTTTTCATATACTAAATACTCTAAGCACCTTGGTCTTAGACCAATGAATACTTTATACAGTGCCAGCATAATTTTAAAAAAAAATAAATATATAATTGGTGATTTTGATTACCTGGAATAGTTTCATGGGCTGTCAAAACCACACTTATAATAGGATTTTTAGCTCCTGAAACCTGTTCAGTCTCCTTAGTTGATTGTGTTTTCTCTGTTTTCTGAGCCCTGGGCCTCTTGGGAGTTTTTTCTCGCTCATCTTCCTTCCTGTCAAGGTCAACGTCAGAATCATTACCTAAAGAGCAAACATCAAAAATAAGGTAACTGTGTACAAAAGCAATGCAGGTAACTCAGTCACTAAAATTGCAAGAATAATTGGGGAGAAAATTTATGCTACCATAGAAAGAAAGACATTATCAAAACAAGTTGTGCTGCATGATCCCTAAAGGGGAAGTTTTTCCCTTTCATTTAATAAAACTAGTATGATACAAACAAAGAAAATAAGAGTGAGAAAAAAACAAAATTTAAAAAATGAACTCTCAGAAACCTGTGTTTTTCTAAATTCATTCACATTATTGTTCATTTCTGTGAAACCAACTTTGTCAAAGTTCTCATGATTTTGCGATTAATTAACAATTTATTTTTCTCTTTTCCGTATTTAATTGTTCTGACAATCTGAGGATTATTTCTTTTAGTAGTGGCTTCATTACCAATCTGATTTAATGGAAAGTCTTTTGACAGTCTCTTTGGATTAGGCCTTCTTCCTCTCCTATTATTGTAAATCAACAGCCAGAAACATAATTTTCTTTTTAGTGTAGATTCAAGAATAATTAGGGTTCAAATAGTTCCTGGGTTCAACCTAACTCCTGACATGTAATTCCTCATTTTGAAGGCCTGCACTTCCAAATCATTCCCTGCTGCTGTTCAGAATGTCTCCAACCTCTTAAATTGGATGTTTTCAACCTGTTAACTAGAAAGCCACACAACAATTGCATACAAAACACTCTTTGGATATAAAAATGAATAACCAGTAATCAGCCAATGTCCTTCTTAAAACAAATGAGGAATTCCTTTACTGAAATTCTAAAAAATAAAAAGAAAAAAACCAACAGTGTCTTTATAGATAAATAATTAGTAGCATAGATAAAAAAATCAGAGAAGTCTTGAGTTTATACCAATAACATTTCTTAAATAAAATGAAGTGGTAGAAGATGCAAGAAAAAACAAAGATGGCAAATTAAGGCATTGTGCAAATGTTCCAGAGGCAATGAACAAGGAAAGAAGAAACTAATGAAGAAAATTATAAATAAACCCAGTGAATTTTTCTCTTTTTTCTCAATCTACATCAGATGATTCAATCTCCAGAGTAAGTAATTCCATGTATATACAAAATATGCTGTAGCTGCTGTAATGAGATAGGGAAATAAAATATAAATAAAAAAAAAAAAAGTAAGAGAAAAGCTGTAGTGTGTCCAGACTTGTTTCTGACACACAAACAGCAGAAGTGAAATGATATACAAGTGATATACAATGCTATACAATGATATACAAATTATATACAAGATATATGGAAGTGGCTGATTTAATTCCAGTAATATTTTGTAAATACTCAGCTGAGATTGAAACAAAGACTGTCTCTGTGGCCTGACTATAATGGAACAAAGGTTTAAAGTGTCCTGGCTGTTCCTTACAAAAATGAAGGACACAAGCAAAAGCTAAAGCAGCATGGGTAGGGCTGATCATGTAACTGTATAAACCACAATTTCTTTACTAGACACAGAAGCAGAAGGAAACAAGGTGTGCAGGAAGAAGTTTAGCTTTCTCAGGCATCCTGAGACAGAAATCTGCACATGACAACTGGCAGTGATTTAATACTAGACTGTAAGTCTGAAATTCATATTCAGAATCTCCAGAATGAGGAAAAAACACAAAGCAAACTGAATTCAAACACAGCCAGCCATGATTCTGCCCAGCTCTTCTGCCTGGAGAGCCTCACAGTTTTTTAGCACCTACTAATGATTTCTTCAATTTCATTACATAAATTCCTTGATCTATTCCTCTTCTCAACTAGGTTTTTTCTCTGTAGACTTCTACAATTTTGGAAAATATTGCTGATTTATAGGTACAAAGAGCTTCATAATGTCCCCATTTAACTCCTTAATACAGTTGTAAATTATTCATTTATACTAAAAGCACATAGATCTAACACTGATATTTTTCTGCAATACTTGAAAGGGATATTTGAAGATAAAGAAAAATCCCCTTCAAACAGAACCTGCTTGTGCAGTGGTTTCTTTTGGTGTGCTGAGCAGTGGTGGAAGGAAACAAACAGACTATCTCACAGGTCTCTTCCAGCCTTAGTGAATCTATGAAACAATTTTCTTCATTAAACAGCCTCTATTAGTTTATTAGCAACAATAAAATTTCTCAGCAGGACTGGGCTACCAACACAAGAAAGTCTTCTCCTAAAGAATCAGAATACACATAATCACAGAATAAACTGAGTTAGAAGGGATCCACAAGGATCACGGTGTCTAACTCTTGGCCCTGCACAGGACCATCCCCAGGAGTCACACCATGTGCTTGAGAATGTAATCTGCTTATTGAGTTGCTTTTCTGAGGGTATTTCACATACTGGGTTAATTACTCTGTTTTTATTCAGTGGGCAGTAAGCAAAACTGAAAAGCATTAGAAAAATGTTCCAAAAGATTTTACATACCTATGGACAAAACATGTTTTAGCTAAAAGAAATCCAGAAATATATATTAGAATGAAAGCTCTGATGAGGAGAACAGAATTTTTCCACTTCACTAGGGATCATGTTATTCCTAGTAGCTTTATGAATAGAATCCAAGCACCTTACCCTGAACTCTCCTTTCTAACCATTAGAAAGATTCTAACCATTAATGAGCTTAATGAGGAAGTAAAGTGGCTGAAGACAAACAACAAAACCATTTATTAGCTTTTCATGTTAATACACATCTCTATTAACTTTTGAGTATTGGAATTTTTCTAAAAAATGGAGAACCACAGATTTGAGTTTGTGATCCATGTCAGTGAATAACTACAACCATAGTAATAGGCCAACAAACGTACCACATTGGTTTTTCTTTTCTGACATGCCTCTGTCAGGCAGATCAGTTTGGCAATTCTTTCAGGCCAACCAAGGGTTAAAGTGAAGAGATGTACAACAATATATATTGCTGACAGTCTCCCTGCTTTCAAAACAGACAACAAATACTATTTTAAAAGATTTAAAAACAACAGAAAGAATTGCAATATAAAAATATTTTTTGTTAAAATGGTGCTGTTTAATATGCATATATTCATATTCATAGAATATTTGTGCATGTAGGCTAAGCACTAAAAATTATGGCCATACAAAAAAATTTTCATACAAAACCTAAAGCTGGTAAGTACTTCAAACAAAGAATTGAATCTCAACTGCCTATATGACTCAAATATCTCAACTTTCTCAATATGAGCTGAGAAGACTCAGCCCCTAACAGGAGGACTACATTCAGTATGAGCAAAGGTGTGAGGAATCTACTGAGTGCTGGGCAATCTCAGTGAACACAAAAAAAAGCACACACATAGATTGGAGAGAAACAGCAGAGAGAAAACTCCACTGATTTCCTGATCATACGTCAGCTAACAGTGCTGAGGATCTGTAAGAACATTATCCCCTCCACGTGATGCCTGATCAAAAGAAAAATCATCTCTCTAAAGCGATTTGTTGATACTTAAATATTAAAATTTATTTACTAATTTGATGCCTGTTGATGGCAGCAGCAATCATTCTACCCCTGTCTGAAAGAAATATCTTCCAGAAACAATTTGGTGATAAGGAGCTGAGGTGCACACACTGTCAAAAGTTTTTGCTACAAAGAGAACTATTTCATGGTCTGTGTGTAACCTGAGACTTAAAAATCCTTCAAACCAACACTCCCTATCAAATCACCAAATGAACAATCACCTTAACTCTCAATAACAGCTGCTTTGTTCCTGAACTCCCTCTACACCAAAAAAGCCCTGAAGTGAAAGGTGTGCTCTAGGAAAGGATTAAAAGGAAGACAAAGTATGTTTTATGTTTTAATTAAAAAGAGCTTCAACTTCAACCATAGGGCTCAAAGAGCCTTTCTATAATATGTGGCCATCTCATCAGTATTTAGCTGTCTTCCTGGAAAAAATACCTTCACAGTTAGAATCATGGATTAGAGTGTCAAATAAATGCTTTGGCCATCTCAGCTAGGAGAGTTCTGCTGTATAATAACTATCACGGGTTATAAAGGAACATCCTTGGATGATTTTAAGATGATTTGTGAGAAAATGAAGTATATGCCACTTGAATAGCTAAGCTGAGTTCCTCAGGCAGTAAGAGCCTTGGCTTGCTCCTGAGCAGGTTTGTTTAGACAATCTGTCTCACTCTGCACCTCCCTTGCTAAGCAGTCAGCTCAGCACTGTCAGCTGGAGCCTGGGCCCAACAGATGGACAAAGTGACCTCCCTCCCCAGCAGCGTGCTCCTGCAAGAAACACAGTGCTGAGCTGCTTCTAACACAATTAAGAAATGGTCATGTCTGTTGATTAGCAAAGCTACTGCCAGCTCTGAATTAATCAAGGCTTCCAGTGTCCCATCAAACTGTACTGTTCATCTGTCCCTTGGTTCTGCTGCAGTCATTAATTGGAGGAACTGCTCTCAACATTTGTAATTGGATGCACAGCATTTCGTAAGCATAGCTACACAGCCTTAACTGGTATGTTTTTAAACTGCTCTTCATTCAAATCAATGTTTTTTAACCTCTAGAAAGTGGTATTTCATAGCAGCAGGAGAGTACCTTGGAAAAAAGGAAGTGAACTTTTAAAAAAAGGAAGTGGCCATTTAAAATTAATATAGCAGATTGTTTCTCCTGCAGTGAATGACATCCTACTTGCAGGAAGAATTCAATTAAATTAGAATCCAGCTGATGGCAAAACCATTTTAAACTAAGGCCAAAAGTGACATCTTTAAGATATATGTAGGCTCCCACTTCAGCAGGATTGAATAGCTCACTCCAGAGAAGGGACTGTAATCTGTCTTCCACTCAAATGCCATTCCCTGGCCATTAAATGTCCTCTCTTGTATCTCACCAGCCAGATCCAAATCATTAGCCAGAACTGTTAACTTTGTTTAACCAAAAAGAAATAGGTGTATACACAGCTTGGCTTACAGAACAGCAACTTGCTTAGGCAAATAAGCCCTCTATGAAAAAATATATTTTCTAAGCATGTGCATGGGGAAGTTGGAAATACAGGGGATGTTTTTCAATCCTGTGCTGTATTGGCTTTGTGTGGCCATGGTTTGGTAGCAGGGGGGCTACAGTTTGGCTTCTCTGATGGAGAATTGGGTTTATTCCTCATTATCCTGCTCTGATTTGATTGGTAATAAATTAATTCCCCCAAGTTGTGCTTGTTTTTCCTACGATGGTAACTGGTGAGTGATCTCTCCCCACAAAACTTTTGTTATATATTCTCTTTCCAGTCCAGCTGAGGAGTTGCTTTCTGGGCACCCTGGAGTCCAGGCAGGGTCAACTCTCCAGATTTGAAAAAAAAGTCAAATTTTTTTTTTTTTTTTTCCTGTTTAAGTGAACAGGCCCTCAAGATGAAGGCAATCATTATGCTTTAAAGGATCAAATTAGATGCACAGAGGATGCCAGTAACCAGTAAGGTCTGGTGACTCTGGAAAGAGGAGAACTATCAATGAGTCACTAACCTCAGAGATCAATGCAGATCACTAACTACAGAAGTAAAGACAGCAGAGACCACTGCATTACCAGTTATTCCTCTGAACAATACGTATGCAGTTTGAATGAAGTTTCAACTCTAGTTTCAACAAGAGTTTTCTAGTGATTTATTTATTTTAACTGTCCATTATGTTAGGGATTTCAACACTTTTCTTGCTGACCTATAAAAGACAGCAAAACATTAATATTTAACCTCCCACTCAAAACATGTATTCAGTTTCTCTGAATAGAGAATAGCACAGAGAATAACTGTATAATATTATTTATATATACATATATACACATATATATATACACATTTTCAATATTTTCATGCTTAGCATATTTTAGCAATAGCCAAAACATTATTTTGGTCAAAATTAAAAAATATTGCATCATATGAACTGGTATGAAGAAGGTTAATTCCACTGCAGCCAGACATAGTGCAAAGTGAGAACATCTGATTACTAATCAGGTGTCCACAGCTTTACAATAAATGTACAATAAATTAAAGACATAAGAAAACTAAAACTATAGAAAAATCTCAGAAGCATTAAAAGAACAGGTAAAAGTAATTTCAAGTTGGAAAATACCTGGATAAAAGGAAAAAAACCCAACCTGTATATACTAGGTAAAATGTCAAAGACTAAGTGAGAAGAACCTGCAGGCAAAGCTCCTTGTGAATTTTAGCCATCTATTTTGAACTGTCTCTGACATGCAGAAGTAGATATTACATTTTTGAAAGATTCAAAGACCTTCAATAAAATCTTACATCCAGCTCTAAGAAAATCAGCTACAGTGGATTCAAGAAAAAAAAAATTACCAATAAAATGATGGGTTTTAAATTGACTCTTAAGAGTACAAGAAAGATCTGTCTGTATTTCTAAATACTTCACTGAAAACATAATAGTAAGAAGGAGTCAGAAAAATTAACCATAATATAAAGAGGAAACATGAAGGGAAGAGTAGAACAGCAAAAATACACCTCATGCCACAGTATGAACCAGGAGGGCTCTGAAGAGGGATCTGGGCAGGTTGGATCAATGGACTGAGTCCAACTGTGTGAGGTTCAATAAGGCAAAGTGCCAGGTCCTGCCCTTGGGTCACAACTGCTCCATGCTGTGCTCCAGGCTGGTGGCAGAGAGGATGGACAACTGCCTGGAAGAAAAGGACCTGGAGTTGTGGGTCAACAGTAGCTGAACATAAGCCAGCAAGTGCCCAGGTGGACAAGAAGGCAAATGTTACCTTGGTTTTTATCAAAATTAATGTGGCAAGCAGGACCAGGGCAGGGACTGTCCCCCTGTACTCAGCACTGGTGAGGTCACACCTCAAATTCTGTGCTCAGTTTACAAGAAGGACATTGAGGGGCTAGAGCAGGTCCAGAGAAGGGCAGCGGAGCTGGGGAAGGGTCTGGAGCACAAGATGAGGAGAAGCTGAGGGAGCTGGGGGTGTTCAGCCTGGAGAAAAGGAGGCTCAGGGAGAACCTCATCACTTGCTACAACTGCCTCAAATGAGGCTGTAGCCAGGTGAAGGTCAGCTCTTATACCTCTTCTCCAAGGTAACAAGTGAGAGGATGAGAGGAAATATCTTCCAGTTGTGTCAGAGGAGGTTTAGATTGGGCATCAGGAAAATCTCTTCATTGAAAAGGTGATCAACCATCAGAACAGGCTGTGCAAGGAAGTGGTGGAGTCAGCATCCCTGGAAGCATCCACAAGATCTGTGGATGTGACACTTGGGGACATGGCTTAGTGGTGAACATGGTTAGGCTGAGTTAACAGTTGGACTCGATGACCTTGGATGTCCTTTCCAAACTCAGTGATTCTGTGATTATGCAAAAGGTTATGGGGAATATTGTAGAGACTATTATAGAGAACCCTAGGCAGAGAACATACTGTTCTTGCCAGTTCCACAGAGTTTTGAGCTACTGACTGTATTCATACTTTCTTAGAGGAAAATAATAATGCACATACTACTTTCATCTACATATTCAGAAACTGCAAAGTTGTCTCAAAGCAGTTCATATGGTAAAGCCAGAAGTGAAAAATTTTCCTGTGATTGGAAAGTAATCAGGAGACAGTTGAAAACTGAATTTCCCATATGTATTCCAAGGAAGAATTATGTCTTCAGGATAAAACCAGCCCCAAATACTCTCACAGTTTGCAGTCAAGATAGAAAGCTTCCAAAAATTGGAACCCCTTGTTTTGGTGACCCCCAAGTCATTTGTTGTTGACTGTTCGAATTTGCTTGACTGTTCTGCTTTTATCATGGAATAAAAAAAAAAAAGTTCCATCTGCCCAAAACTGAGGCTATTTTCTTTATGAAGAAGGAAAAGGATGAGCAATTTAGTTTGGAATATTTGCCAGTGTGTTTTGTAGACTAATGAAAATAAGATTTAGGAGCTATAATGAGCCAACAGGTCAAGAACAGGTAATTTGGATTTATACTTTGACCTGAGAGTTTATTCTAAAAGGACATTAGAAAAGGTGACATTTCTAAAATATGCAAATAATAACACTGGACCTAGCACACACAAATAGCAGAGGGCATGGACACTTGGGATGTCAGAGGTGAGACAGCTGGAGTAACTAACATTTTGTGTAGTTGAAAAACTGTAGCACTGATGACAGTAAAATACAACCAGGTACTTTAGCAAAGCAAGAGTTTCTCTGCTCTGACAACATATTCTAAGCTTATTTTAATTAAGCTTTGCCACAGAAGTTAAACTCTACATTTCAATGAAAATAAAATAGTCATACTAGTTGCGTAAAATCATGACAGACTGGAAAGAGTAACAGAAAACTGGAAAAAAAAAAAATCAATGGCATATTTTGTCTACAAGCAGAATGCACAATATCATACTGAGCAACTGTAGCAAAAGAAAAACCTAAATTTTACCATCAACACAAGACTCATATGAAGTTAAGGTAATTGGGACTAAGACATTGCTTTGTATGTATGTGACATTCACCTTAGGGAAAAGTTAAATAGGCAGAGGAGATAGATTAGAGGAATAGAATAGAGGAGACGATTACTGCACATCCCTTCAACTACTCTATTCTGAACAAATGTTCACTGTTGTTTTTTTAAATTGACTGGGGTTCAATGCCCCAGGGCAATGAGGGTTTAAGAAACCATTTGGGCAGTGCCCTTAGCAGCTTTAACTGCTGGTCAGTCCTGAATGGGTCAGGCAGCTGGATAAGATGGTCATTGTAGGTTCCTTACAACTGAAAATAACTCCATTCTGCTCTGTTCTACACTAAACATTTGAGAGGTTGAATATATGCAAATCAATCTTAAAGCTAAATTTAAACACTGGACTCTCCTATGCCAAAGACTATCATTCACATAAAGCTTTGTCTGAGTTTGACATTATTTTTTATAAATAAAAGAAGCCATCCAGAATAGCAAACTCTATCAAAAGAAGAGAATTCAGGCTGCCCCAGTCACAGAACAGAAATACCTGTACAGGACCATCCTTCCTCACCTACGTGTGATACTCACCTGCACAGCCTATACCACTTCTCATTGAAAAACTACAATCCACTCATGAGAAACAGAACAGTTGCTAATGCAAAACAAGCATTTCAGGGAGTTGTATGACAATCATTACTGTAATAAACATTTTGACCACTTTGAAAGAAGTTTGAACAACTTGTCTAAGTTCAGTTTTGGTTTTTTGTGTTACAAGGAACAGACAACTCCATTTAAAGCCAGCACTGGGGATTCCAAGCCAGCTCTCGTGGTGGGAACACACTGTCCCACAACCTACTTCAGATATTTTTGCTGGATGTTTTCTTACCTCCATCTCCTTCTTCTTCTCCTTCATTGAGAACAATGATGCAGATGTGTTTAGTCAGCTGTCGTGTGTTGGAGAATTTCCGATTGCATTTCCTGCATTCCAGGCTGCCTGGTGAGACTTCAGGTGGTTCTGGGCCTTCTTCTGTCCCAGCTGGAGCCTCTTTGCTGGGAACAGGGTTATTTTCTGCCACATCTTCATCCACACAAAACTTCTTGGTGGACCCTTTTGGTCTGCCCCTTTTCCTCTTCGCTACGAGAAGCTCTAGAAAAGAAAATTAAAGTGTAATTAAATTCCATGGCTAATTAGCTAATATCCCTCTGATCTTTGAAAAATAGGTGCCTTAAATGAAGTTTGAGTGGAGTTATCCCAAAAGCTTTAAAAAAAGGCTAGCATCACACAAATTATTTCAAGCAGTGGTATTTGCTGGCATTTCTGGTAGCTGCACAGCAATAACATTTGTGTTATTGAGATCAGCAGAAGTCAAAGTGCCACAGTTTTACTTAATTACACTGCAAGCACTCTTCTAGACTACAGTGCAACTCTATCAGCACATGTATTCTACAAAATTGCTCTACTGTGTTTCAACACTACAAAAAGGCTTTTAAATTTAAACAATTTTCAAATAAGTATTGAGGTATTGAGATGTAATTAGAGAAAAACAATGGATATTTAAGAACCAAAATCTCATTGTCCTTTTAATATAGTGAACACTTACTCCCTGATATTTTCTGTGGTTCTTGATTATCAGCAATTTCTAGCCAAAAGCTGGCATAAAAATTGTTGGTAACAAATAAATTCCAGAAGTCATGCAAAAAATGTTTCCTTAATTAAAATCAGAAGTTATCCACAATTCCTAATAAATACAATTTAATTTTACATTTTCCTATCTCTGTAGAGGAAATATTGATGAAATCCATGATATGCAGTGCACAGAAATTCATGACAATATAAATTATATTTCTTGCTTAAGATTTCTCTCACCACTGCTGCAGAATTACAGATATTGATAAATTGAGATTGACAATGTAGACGTCTGAAAAACCATGAAAAGAGAGAATATTAAAAGAAACCAAAACCACAAAAATTTTTCAAGCACAGGTGTGAAAAGACCTCATTGAATTGGTTGATTTAGAGGATATGGAAAAGTAAATGGCTTAAGGAATCTGAAATGAATATGATGCAGGAGAACAGGAGAAAGTACCATCATGTTATTCATAACCTATTCAGCATTTCCCTAAAATATACCAGGCAAAAAAATACCCCACATTCAGAGACCACAGCTTTGAGTTAACAATGTAATTACTATCAAATGAAAAAGAAAGCATTCTGTCTTCTTAGAGGAATGACCTGTCTACCTAAAGAAAAGTAATAAAACTCCTAAAAAAACCTCACTTTGAGTAGAAAAAATGCAACTGTTTCCCATAACTTTTTTCAACCCTTCACTAGTGTCCTGAACTTTCACACTACTCTAGCAAAAGACGTTTGCTCAGCTATCAGCCAAAAAGGAAAGGGAGGTTTCAGTGCTGTCAAAACTTCTCTTTGCTACCATTCATGTTATTTTGATATCCATCCATCACAGCAATAAGTATTTGAGTTAAAGAAATTAACAAACAATTAAAACAAACCAAACAACAATTATCTTTACATCAACCCATCAAAAGGCCACAGTTTTCAAACTCTCCAACATGAGGAATACAGAGGTGGATGCTGTGGATACAGACTACTACAAAATAGTTAAATCCAAGGATTGGAAGACTGAATGCAACCACCATATTCTCTGTGTATGATATTCTTTTCATTCCTTTACAATGCAATCATCAGATTACCCAACAAAAAGAAATTAAGAAAAATCAGGTCAAAGAGATGCTCTTCCTGACTGTTTTAGTGCAGATTCAATGAAAAACAGAACAGCACTTTCATATTAAGACAGAAATAGAAACAAAATCTCGCATGCAAGTGGAAATGGGAAAATTGCTCCTTTAGATAGGTGGTGCTAGAACCTCTGCTATGGCTTAAGATATTGCACTGTGACTACTAATGGTGTGGCAAATAAAGAACGTGCAAATTTTAGAAATGTTTGCAAATGTGTCTACAAGTAGGAGAATTTACAGCAGCTCTCAGCCATTTAAAAGGTTTGGTGGCAAGAGGAAGGCAGCAAACACAGAACAGGAGGGCTCATGTGAGCAACACATCATCAGAACTTCCAAGGCTTATCACAGTCATTTCTTTTCCTTGCTCCTTGGTTTCCTTTTTCCAGGACAGAACTTATCTCAAGCTACTTTGAGCTAACAATCCCAGAATTAAATTTTTAACGAGGCACATAACCACAAATTCCAGCTGTGTCCCTACCCAGCTTGTCCCCAGTGAGCTCTTCACACTGCAGTACACAAATTCCAGCTCAAACCACCTAAGATCAACAGCACACAGTAATTTAATAGCAGAACATTGTCATTCATCTGACAGTACATAACCAAGTTAAACAAATATTGCTTATTAGAAAAAAAAAAATCTATTTAACTGCTAAAAATAAAGCAGTATAATAAATAAATAATAACCCCCCCCACCATCACTTATTTCAAGGATGCTTAGTCATAAATAGAATTTCTAAACTGGTCATTAAAAAGATTTTGAATTAAGATCCTGTTCCCTCAAGAACAACTTAGTTGTTTCTGGGGATTTTGCACTCATTACAGACTGACTGAAACCAATCTTTATGCTGACTGCTACTGGATGAGCAATGGCAATATCCAGGGAAGACATTCTGTGCCATGCTCTATAATTATGTACTCAAAGACATAAAAAAGACACTTCAAAAAGAGAGTAATGAAACAAACCGTGTGTCTATTTTTATACTGTTCCTTCATAGGAATTGTTCACATAAGCTTCTCCTAATCAATCTATTTAATACAAAAAGTTTGTGAGAAGCCACAGAATGCTTGTGCAAATGTCACTTAAACCTCCCAACCATATGTTAACAGGTTGAGACATTATGCAATGTGAACCCTTCCTCAAATGTCAGTATAAAAAGCTTACATTTCATCAGTTACAACAGCACAGAGTCTACTGCACACAGTGTCACACAAATGCATGCATGTAAATCTCATCCCTGGCCTTATTTTGTTACTGCTCTGTTTTTGTACCACCTCCTCAAGTATGAATGCAGGCTCAGGCTGCATCCTTGTATTCAGGCAAGGATGAGGCTGATGTACACACTGTGGTTTTAAGTGACCCTAATGAGCTGCACTCCTTGGAGGAGATTATGACACTCAGACTGTAACTTTCTTCAAGGTTTCATAACCAACAGAGACACGCATCCCATAATCCAGATATAGCCCAAAACAAGCAACAATCCATCCGGTAATAACACTATGAATAGGTGAAGCCAGGGCCATTGGTGCTGTGCCACAAATCCTCACCAATCTGACTAGGCAGAAGCAAAAGAAGGCTAAAAAAAGCACTGTGAAGAATGATAAAAAGCCTTAGGCTAAACTGGACTATGAATGACTACAGTTACTAGGTAAATACCTGTCATTTCCCAAAACAAAGATGTCACATTCCAGTGCTGGACAAAATGTGACCTGTACATAGATGTATAACAGCAACATCTCCCTGGTACTCTTGGTTCCATCGGATAAAATAATTTTAACATCATTGTGCCAAAACATTTAGGAAAAATAAACTCTAAATAGATCACGGCTTAATGATGGGAAAGTGGCATGACTAAACAAAATTCAGCAGAGAGCACTGCAAATAAAGTAACAGTAGAGTAATAAACACATATTACATGCCTAGCACTTTACTTGTCCCAGTACTTACAAAATCATTAATTTATTACTCAGGCAGAACAAAGAGCTCCTTTAGCAACTCAGCATTCTCTCTTCTATACCAATTGTGGGGTAGCTACAGTATTTACTAACACTTAGAAGAGAATTTACACTTTCAAAGGACAAAAAGATGCTCACCTATTAGTCACCAAGTACTAAAAGTTGTAATTTCTATGACTGTCATTCACCAATTACTTCTTCTTTCAGTGACAATACTGAGTTACTACAAAGACTGGTTCACTGACAAATAATTGTATGCTATAAGCTTTCTCAGTTTTATCTGCTGCAGATTCCATAGCAGGAGGGAATAACTGATGCTTTGAAAGAAGAGCTCTTTCCAAATGCTATGTTTTGCTTTAGAATACCGTATTTTTTTAAACAGAACACAGAAAATAATTAAATGGGACTTCAGAACCCTCTTATCCAATCAATTTATCTGATGGGAAAGTAGAAATGCTAAAGAATGCCTAGAATATTATTAGAAAACTGTGGAAAAGTAATTTACCTTGGCATTCTTACTGACAGCAGATGGCAAAGAGTTGGGCTACATAACCTGAAAAAGGTGGCACCATATGAGCACATCAGATGAATAAAAGTATTCACTAAGAATAATGAGAAAGGTAAATTATTAATATATAACTTAAGAATGTTATATTTTACATAAGACTTGCAGAGTTGTTTTCTAAAAAGTCAATTATGTCTAATTTCTACTGCTTCAGATCACAATGGTAATTACAAACTATCCTCATAAATGCACAAGCATGCTGAACACATACAATACAGAAAGTGCAGATACTCCTGACAAAAATGTCAAGAGAAGTTTGCAGAAGAGCCTTTTTACTAAAATGAATAAGAATATGTTACAAGGTATCACTCTCACTGTGCTCAGAAACATATGTAGTGAAAGGATAACAGGAAACAAAGATTTGAGAAAGGAAAATGCATTCTGCATGCCCGAGGAATTAATTCCGTGCTGTGAAAATAAAATTAGGATGACATTTTGAAAACTGATTTGAAATGTATTCATCATCTTCTGATACACTGGTAATTTTGGGCATTGTGTGAAATAATATTCTGGTGAGATTCTTCCTCAGCAGCCACCTGAGGAGACAGCAGCTCTAATGAAATACTACATGACCATTATTAGAAATAGCTTCTTATATTGATGAAATTAATTTAACCAGTGAATTACTGCCTGTAAATAAGTGAAGAAATATCACATACGTATGTTAACACCAAAAAAATTCTTAAATCGATGGTCCATAAGCACATAATTTTTAAAATAACGAAATCATAATGATTTTAAAATCCTAGTATATGTGTTAAATAAGAGGTTTGCCAACAATATAAATCTATTATTCAGTAAGGGCATAGAAACAGGTAAGAAGTCTGGATTATTTTGAACCCATTGCTAATATTCCAAAGTATGGCAATTATGATCAGTTAAAAATGGAATGGAATGAATGTAACTTCTTCCACTGCACAGTAAAATTTTTATGTGCAATTAATTCAACCTCTGATTGACTAATTTACCAGCATGACTATCAAAACACAGTTATAAATTATTTTTAGTTCATAAGTTATAAACAGTTATAAATCATGAATTGTGCCACTTCCTTTTTGGAATAGAACTATTAACAATACCTGAATCACAACAAACAAGCTGGACAACTCAAAAAGGACACCTAAGCCTCAAGACACATTCTCACCCATGGTGTCCTTTTCACTGCTGCTAGACAATCTTCCCACTGCTATTACAGAGCTCAAATTAAAGCTGTAGGAAAACTTTGCTAAACTTGACATTGAAAATTAATGAACCAATGTCACTGTTCCCTAAGACACACTGAGTTTATCCATCCCATCTGTCATGTGATCTACTCCAAGCTGAATGAAATTTGGGGTGGTAGTTGCACAGTGATTATAAAAACAAACTCTGGAAACCATTCTATACACAATGCAGAGCAATCACACCACAGGTTTTATTAAAAAAATATGTGACAATGAAAATGAGGTTCCTCTTAATTTATGAATGTACCTTCTCCATCTTTGCTTGTGTTTGTGGGTACTGTTAGAGGCTGGAGAGGAATGATGATGTCATCCACACTGGTCCCCTCTTCTGTGTGTTTCTCAGAGACATGGGACAACAGCTCGGACTTATTTGGTGAAAATAAGTTACAAAGCTTACACATGAAGATGGAATTGACCCCTGAAAAAACAAGTTTATAAACAAGGAATTAGTGTTTTCAAATGTGAGTTATTTATGTTACCATCAGTTACTGGGATTTTGGTTCAGTCAACATAGTAACTGTAATTTACTTAAGACACATAAAAGGCAGCAATGAGGTGAAATGATGAACATTGTGCCACTAAATGAACACATTCATAACACATCTCCAAATTAATTAACTGAAGAAATGGGTAAACTGCTAGCTAGATCCTCATAGGGCAAAGAATTTCTTCTGGCTGAAATCCTAGAAATGTTTTAACACAACACAAAAGGAAGAACAACAAATTAAGACCTTTTTCCCCTTCCAGCCTCAAACATCATTATAATTTTATATATATTCAAACACACAGTAAAATTATATGTAAGACCGTTATCAAGTTCCAAGAAAAGTTCCTGTTGATTTAAGAAAAACAAACAAACAAAAAACAAACCTGAAAACAAACTAAAAACCTTCAAAGCAGCAGGAGCAAATGAAGAATGTCATTGAAACTTCCCGTGGTCAATGCTTTAAACAGAAATTTGACACAACTTTTTTGGCAAAGCATTATGTTTCTTTTAAATTCACAGGTACTTTAAGTGCAATGTGACATCAAAGCCTCAAGAAAGTAAAGAACAATAAAGAAGGATTAATACAATCCCAGATTTTTAAAAAAGCTCAAAAATTTTGGCCACAGAAATTCAGAGGATTTTGTTTTCTAACGCTGAAGTCTTGCTAAATTTAATGGTTGATTATTGAAGAATACCTACTCCCTTCAGGGTCCAATAAAAGAAAAGAACAACCAGGGACCAATTTTAACAGCACACTTATTCTCCACCTACATGTATAAAGTTCTGGCCCAGAGACTGGTTTCAATTGCTACTCCACCTCCCTATGAAAAACTAGGGACATAAACCCACTGAAACCAAGCTGGAACAAGCAGCTTCTCTTCTGCAAGCAGCTTGTACTTCTGAGGTAAAAGTCAAACCAGAGATCATCGGGTAAGTACAGAAATAAAGTGGTAGTTTGTGAACTTTGGGATGAATCTGGGGGTAAGAGAACAGAGAAGCTGTATTTTTGGGAGCTATTTTTAAAACAAACCTAAGCACTCCCCTACTGAACTACTATTATTCCACTTCCTTCATGACACACTACTTATATAGCTCACCCACCCAAAAAAAATCTTTATTTAAGGTGTCCTGAAAGTTAAGAACAGTCTCTCTTTTAGATGTATCTGCACTTGAAATGCAACAAAAGCAGAGCTCAAAACTAACAAGCAGCCTTCATCTCTTTCAAAACATCTCTGACAAAACAACTCCAATGCTGCTCCTGTTGTTTGAAATATCCTCTTATTACACACAAGCAGCTATGTAAGTGTATGATACAATCAATGTGTTCTTGGAGCTCGGCTGGGCTCCTTCTCAGGCATTCTGCTGGCTTGAGCACACAGATATGTCTGTTTTGACTGCAGTATGTTGAAAAGTTCCTTTGAACTAGTTCTGCTCTAGTTAGCATTATTCTTTTTTTTTTTTTTAAGTGCATGAAGTCTGTTATTGACCCAGCATACAACAATTCTTCTTTTTAAATGTAAATGCAAAATAAAACCTATGAACATTTACCTAAACATTTAACCAACTGAAATTCCACTATTTAGGTGACATTTCTGTTTTGAGGTTCTATTTGTCACTGTTTCTGCTTCCTGACCTGCTGGCTGTTTTCCCTAGAAGTTCAGGCTCAGTGTTGTGTTTCTTGCCTCCTCCCTCAATAGCTGCAATCAGTACTCACACACCACTTTATCTCCCACTGCTCCCTCCTAGTGAGGACTTGGGCAGGGGCAGAAGAGCAACAAGAATGCCCAGAAGCCTCTGCGGGTGTTTAAAATGTTTGACTACCAAGGCCCCCCAAATCCAGATGTGAATAGCCCAGGTGGCAGAGCTCAGGGAGTGCCAGTGAAGGTGCAGGAAGCACCAGGAGAACACACACAGAAGATGCACAAGCTTTACTCAGAGGTGAGATGGAAACCAAACAAAGTAAAGAAATTGTTTTGGGAAGAATGACTGGAAAAGGAAGTCAGAGAGCAGAGGATAAATTCTGCTGATCACCAGACTAAACAAGTATGGAATAAGCAAACAATAATTGATTATGCAGTTGGTAATTAGGCAGTGCAGCAATAAAGCAATGAATTATAGTCAATTAGGTGTAAAAATCAAATAAGGAGTAAGTCAATTAACTATGCATGGAATCAATGACTAATTAGTGAATAATTAATTATGTAGGAAATCAACAGAGCAATTAATTAGGCAGCAATTAAATATGCAGAGAAAGAAAGGAACAGTAATCAAGTATGCAGGTACACAAACATCAGGAAATTCAGCCGAAACCAATCTGGGACATTCTGTTCACTAAATATGCTTTGTGGCAATTCATTATCTTCTGTTTGCCCCTATAAACTGTGCTAAATATACACTGAAATAAATAATATCAATAATTTTCTCCTTAATTGACTATGTGTAAAATTGAGTTATAACTTAAGTAAAGTCTTTTTTTCTAATTCTTCCAAAACCCTCAGTATATTGCTTAATTAGTAGGGTTTTTTTTTTTCCACACTAATAATATCTACAGCAAAGGGAGTTTAACAAATTGATTACTAAAAACAAAGAGCAAGCTGCAGACTAGAAAGCAGATTCCCTGATTCCCAATCTCCTTCACAAAGCATAAACCAGTATCTGTCCAGTTTTGCTTTAAAGCTGAAGTGGGAAAGAGGGAAGGGGCAAGAAAGAAGCACTTATCTTGGAAAGATCACTGAAACTAACAGTAAGTAAAGAAATCAAGGAATATATCATTGTCATAAGTACTTTTAACAATTGTATGACAAAACCTAGTGTAGAATCAATTTTAACTAACCATAAACTTTTATTTTGCCTAAAAGGAAGGCTCAACATTGGGTATTGTTCTAGTTTTAATAACTACTTTTACAAGACACACAGAGCAAGGACACAAATCTGTATTTATATATCCTAAATCATTCTAATGAATCCAAAACTTTTCACTTTTCCTTTCAAAGAAGCAAGAGTCAACTGCTGTAAATGCCTCTGAAGTTCTGCAGCTGTTAAAAATAATTAGACACATAATTAACCACAATTAAATACAAAAATAAAAAGTCACTAGGTATCTGTTGGCCCGCAGAAAAAGTTGATGAAATCAGTAATTATACATCTGGTCAACCTTCCTAAAATATGCAGCAATGAAGTTTAGAATATGAATAATTACTTATTTCCTTCTAAACTTATTACAGAGCTGAAACAAACTTTGTTGTCTTATCACCATCAAATCCTTAACAGGAACTTTCTCCAATTAAAAATATTTTTCCTCAGATTAGGACTTGGTCTTGTTGGGCTTTTTGGGCTTTTTTTTTTTCTTCTTTCTGCTGCTTCTGTAAAGATATCAAGTATAACAAAAAGTGGGCAGAACTATTCCAATCAAAAATTATTTGTTTTGTAAAAGAACTTTTCACATATAAATGTTGAGCATGTTAGATATTGAAGTGTCTAAGAACAATAAACAAGACTTTTTCTGTTTTGATAGAAGCAATGAAATATGAGGTAGCAGTTAATATGAAAGCAGCATGTAAAAAGCCAGTAACTTTTGTTTAAGACAAGCAACATTATTTCTTAGTAATAAAACATTTAAACTGAACATAAAAGAATGGGCAATTACAGAAGAAGAAATTATGATGTACTACTGTCAAATACTTTAAAAATACTATACTTATCAGATTTTACTACTCCTCTGAGCACATTAGAGGATTTTCATTTTCAAAGCCATCTCAGACATCCAAAATTTTCACAAACATGCTACACGGTATCTCTGATTTTTATTGCTTCACCTCCAGGGCACTTGTTTGCTGGTTTCCTGATTTTTTGTATGTTTTTGTTCTGCTGCCTTTGTTGTTGCTCTACTTAAAATCTATTTTCTATAGACCACATGACATTTTTATCATTATTTTAATAAAGACGCTGGTACAAACTAATTTTATTTCTCTTCATTTCTTAAAGAAAAAAAAAAATCAATACTAGTTTCCCGCTATTTTCTCTATTTCAATTCATCAAGAAAGACAAATTCATTCAAAGAAAAGGTGCCCCTGACCATGACTGTTCTCACTCTTACCTGCTAACCAGAATCAGGGCAATTTATTATCATTACTTAAGTGCTACAAACTTTATTTTAACATTAAGGAATACTGCTTCAGCAATGTCAGTACAGGATGCATTCCTGCAAACACTAAAACATGATGCTAAAATCAATACCACTTAATATGGTTTTATGGAACACCCAGTCATATACATTCAGCATTTTTTCCTAGTCAGGCCATAAGTGAAGTTTACTCAATGACCTACATCTCTAGAGGCTCTCAGGCATTGAATACAAGACTAAATTACAATGAAGTTTGTGTTTATGATTAAGAAATAATATATTTTAAAGTCTCTACTTTTCCTGTGAGGGTAGTGAGGCACTGGCACAGGTTGCCCAGGGAAGCTGTGGATGCCCCATCCCTGGAAGTGTTAAAGTCAGGCTGGATGGAGCCCTGAGCAATCTGGGATAGTGGAAGGTGTCCCTGCCATGGCAGGGGGTGGAACTGAGTGATGTTTAAGGTCCCTTCCAACCCAAACCATTCTGTGATTCTATGATCTATACAATACAAATATGCAAGGACTGAAAAACAAAAGCACACTAGTTAAGGTGCCTGGGGTATGAATTTAACACCGTGCCACTGTGAGCAGAACTAAGCTGGCAGCTCTGTATATAACTAAGAGAAAATTACAAGCTGAGAAATAAAAAACAGAAGAGCATCACGCTTTGCCTAAGCAAAAATTTAAGGAAGTATAAAAATGGTTTTAAATTGACGCTGAAGAGTAGGTAACAAGTGCAAAAGACCACAAAGATGAAGGTGATTCACCTTGCAGCAGGAAAAATCAGAGACTACTTTCAAATGAAGGACTACACAGAAATTAGTATTTTTTACAGGAAAGAACAAAAGAATTTCTTAGGTTTGTTTTTGTAGTTGTTTTTTTAAAAATTAATCTAACTACGACTACATCAATGCAAGAAGCCTAACAAAATGACAGAGTTGGAATGCCTGGCTGTAAACAAGGATTACTGACATTCATGTACTCAAACAAGCTTCTGATTGTTGTAATGCCAGTGGGTTACTACCACTACCAAAATATTGAGGACAAAGTAGGATACATTATTTTTAAAAAAATAAGGCCTTTTAGAAGCAGCTTAGGGTCAAATCTGATTAACAGGCTATTTTAACAAGTAACAAAATCCGTGAGGAATTTAAATACAGTGCAGAGAAAGTACAATGTAAGGACTACACACAAGCAACGACAACCTGACCACAGGGGTACCAATGACTGAAGCACACTGGAGAGGATGAAAGAGGTCACAAAGACAGAAACAATGTATTGTAGGCTTTAATTAACCATATGCAGAGTGGTTAAATGCCAGGTCAGGACAGGATGCCAAGATTAAAGGTTTAGACACCATTAATGACTGTTTCACCCAGCAAGCAGACAGGGAAACCCTATGAGGTGAAACAGTTCTTGAGTTTATGGGAAGTAAAACACAGGACCCTTTTCAAAGTGACATTATTTGAGAGTTACTCTGTAGCCATGATCAAAGTACTACTCAAAAACCCTCTTAAAAGAGTGATAAAGAGCCAAATGTTTGTGTTTTATTTCAAAAATGCAAACTATATAAAGATAAAAAGCATTTTTAACAAAACAAACCACAAAAGGATCCAAGACAAGTTAAATCCTTGAAAGCAGCATGAAGGCTATTTAAAAGCATCATATTTGATGCTAATCATCAAAGAAGATTTTAGAAACGGGAAGGAAAAATCTAGCACAGCTAAATAGCAGTGAAATGAACTTGCAGCAGAAGAAAACATCTTCATAGAAGTTTTGTAAAACGAGGAAAGCAAAAGAAGATTTAAATTGTGTCAAATTTAATGTAAAAACACAGTAAGGCAGGTAATTAAGGGTAATTTTATCAACTTAAAAAATAAAAAGCAGAATGCAGAAACATTTTAAAAACATCTCAGAAGCAACAGGCCTGCTCAAGACCCTGTGCAATGAAAAGTAATGTATATAGGAAAAAGACCCTTCAAAGAAGGTGAGCCCATAGCAAAATGAGTTTTTCAATTTGCTGCCATTTTATAATGGCTTGGGGAGGTTTTCAGAGAAAAATCTCTCAATTATAGCAAACACTTTAAAGGCAGTCTCAAAACAAAGTTAGGAACTGCACTCCTCGGAAACAAAACCTTAGAGCTAAAACAGACAGACCAATAAAAGAGATAGTCCTATAATATAAAGGCCTATTAAAAAAGAGAAAAGATCCCTCCTGTGTTTACATCTTTGGATATTGTCCCTCTACTGAAATAATAATAATAATCATAATTGTTATAAATAACTATGAAGCTGTTGGCTTTCACTATTATGTATTGCTTTTGCAAATTATTATTAATCACAACAATTTTGATACAGTACAGTTTGTAATCACTTTTAACTGCTTTAATACAGTATAATTTGTCAGCTTTTGTGGCCAATGTGCTAGCCCTGTGTAGCATATAAGTGTGATAAATATATATTATAGTTTAAGCTTTCACAAAATATTAAAATAGAGACTATGTGTAGTGCATTGTAATGTTAACCTTCGCAGAAGAAGCTAATGCCTTTATTTTTGTAACTGACAATGGTGAGAATAACTCAGACAATTTTGTGAAATGGTTGATGTTGATTTAATGTACTTGTGGATTATCTTACCTGCATGATAAGACAACATTGAAAAGAACCAGGTAAATAAACATCAAAAGAAAGAATGCAAGGAGGAATTAACCACTGACCCTTCAGCTATCTAGAACTGTCAAACCACAGAAGAGGAGGCCTTGTGAGGAAATAAAATATATAAATTCCATCTGCAGTATGACAGACTTTGAGAAAACAGGTCAAGGGTCAAACCAAGGAGAAGAATTCCCGGAACATGTAAACTCAAAAGAGTGTTTCAATATGTATAATCTTCATGAATATGTATTTTACCAATGTAATAAAAATTTGCACCTTGCAATAAGAACATTGCATGATGGAAATTTTAAGGTAGCTCAGCTGCTCCAGCATTTAAACAGCATCATTCCCATGTGTGGGCACTGCACTGCAGGGGGGTCTCACCAGGGCAGAGCAGAGGGGCAGAATCCCCTCCCTCCACCAGTGGCTTCTGGGCTGCCAGAGCACATTGCTGGGTCATGTCCAGCTTCCCATCCACCATCACCCAAATCCTCATCAGGGCTGCTCCAACCCATTCCCTGCCCAGTCTGTGTTTGTGCTTGGGATTGCCCCAGCCCAGTGCAGGGCCTGCAACTTGGCCGTGCTGAGCTCCCCAGGTTCCACCCAAGCCCAGCTCTGGCACTCTCACCTAAACCAAACACTTTGTATTTCACCAGCCTGACACTGTATTTGTGGAAAGAAACTTGCATTTGAAACTACCGGAGTTTTTCTGTTTACACACACCATCTTCACAAATGCTCCTGGAAAAGAAGTTCTTTAAAAGAAGACAACTGTCTCCACATATTTATATTGGCTAAAATATATAAAATTCATGAGTTGGATATCACATGGATTTAATAGGCTATTCAAATAACTAGGAAATTATTTGCAGTTTAGAATAATCACTTTATTAAACATGGAAACAAGATAGCTTTTCCATCATTAAGGCAAAAAAAAAACCCAAAAAAACGCCATAGTAGATATGCTTGCTTAGAGCAAGACATTTTTATTTTCATGTTCTAAGATCTCCCTCGTGTGGCTAAACACAACACTGCTTAAGGTTCCACTGAAATACACTAATGCACAGTATCAAAATGTGTAAGGTGCACTACAGATACCAAAACCCCTCAGAACCCCTCACAGTAGAAGCATAAACTATGTAATCAGTCATCAACTTCAGGATGCACTGTATGAAACACTCTGAACCCGATTTTTTGAAGCAGCCATAAATGCAAATGCATCTGAGGTCAGACATGCCTCAGTAGCAGCAATATCAAAAATACTGAAAACTCATGACAGGTTCAACCCCACTCAGAACTTTTTAATAAGACAAATGTGCTTGAATAAATATGACTTTATTAGTAGCACTAGTAGTAAGAGAATTATTTCTCACTGAAAGTTGGATCCCAGAATATAAAGCTGTCCTTGAATGTTTTAACAATAATCCACAAGTAACACAGCACCTGTTAGCTAATCTGCTACTCAGTTATTCTCCTGATAATGCAATTGTCCTTGGCATAAAATCCTGTTTCACAGAATATATGGGGTTGGAAGGGACCTCTGGAGATCATCTAGTCCATCCCTCCTGCCAAAGCTGGATCACCTAGAGCAGGTGAACAGGAATGCATCCAGGTGGGTTTTGAACATCTCCAGAAAAGGAGACTCCACTGGGCCGCCTGTTCCAGTGCCACACTCAACATAAAGAGGATCTTTTTCATGCTGCAGTTGAACTTTCTGGGTTTTAGAGTCAAGAGTATGGCTATTACCTCTTAGTGATGGTTTGAGTTATAAACTATCCATCAATATTTCTAAGGACAGGCAGAAATAACTCAGGATTCTAGAAGTTAAGTCAACTTGGGGAATGGCAACTAGAAGCCAAATTTGACTATACAAGGTAATTACCAGGCACTAAATTATTGCAACATCACTCCACAAACTTGTACTGCAACAGCACATAGGGATTGTGAAAGACAGAAAGCACATAAACAGCACTCCTGAGGCTGCCACCTCTGTGTAACTTTATTCAGTGCTTGAAAGAAAGCCAGGCCAACACAAGGCCTGAGATGACAGTGCGGTGGAAACATCCTTACACATCTTAAACATCTGCCTTCTGCAGCAGAACTGTGGGGACCCTGAGCTGTTAACACTATTTAGAGCGGCTGCCAGAGAAGCTCCGGGTGTTTCAAACCCAGGTGAGCAGAATCATAGAATCAGAGGATGGAAAGGGGTTGGAACAGACCTCAAAGATCATCCAGTCCCAACTTCCCTGTCACCGCCGGGACACCTCCCACTAGACCCGGCTGCTCAAGGCTTTATCCCACCTTTATCCCGGCTTTGAACACTGCCAGCCTTGGGGCAGCCACAACTTTCCTTGTCAATCTGTTCCGATCTCACCACACCCACAGTAAAGAACTTCTTCCTAATATCCAGACTAAAATTCTCCTGTTCCAGTTTGTACCCATTACTCCCTGTCCTATCACTACATTAATAACGAAGAGTCCCTCTCTGGCTTCCCTGCAGCCCCCTTCCCATCCTGGGAGGTTGCTGTGGGGTCTCCACGCTTCCATTCGGCACCAGCAGCAGCTGCAGCTGCTCCCGACTCGCTGCTAAGCCCGGCCTCGGGACGGGCAGCCGGGACACCGCAGGACTCCCCGGCTCGGGCTGCCCGAGCCCTCCGGAGCCCCCCCGGCTCCCGGAGCGCCTCAGGCCGCGGGCAGCGCGGGGCGATGGACGCTGCGACGGCCGCCACCGTGGGAACTACTTGTCGTGCGGCAGGCGCGTCACAGCCCCGCCGGAACTACTTCCCCCGCCCGGCGCGGGGATCCGTGCGCGCTCCCCCGCCCGCCGCCCGGCCCCGCTCACCTGCATCCGCCGGCTCCATCGCCGCGGGGGCTCAGCGGCACAGCGCGCCGGGGGCCGAGCGCGGCCCGCTTGGAAAACAGAGTGAGGGAAAAGGGGAAAAAAAAAAAAAATCAACAGCGAAAATCGGGTCCCCGTGCGGCGCCTTATGGCGAATCTGCCGCGGCCGACACGGCAGTGGCGGCTCGGCCGGGCTCGGCGGGGCGGGGCGGCGCCTGCGCACTGGCGGCCGCGCGGGGCCGCGTCCCCTGAGGCGCCGCCCGCGGGCTGAGGGAGCGGCGGGAGGGGGGTCGGGAGTGCGGGGACGGAGAGATAGGAGACACCCCACAGGGCAGCTGTGACACCCAGCACAGCCCCGACCGCCCGCCGCCACCTCCCTGTGCTTCTCGGAGCACCCGCCGCCCGTCCCAGGACCCGCGAGGCCGGGGCTGCACAGCTCAGGCTGACACAGCCTCGGGATGCCGAAGGCGTTTTGGTTCACCATCTGTAGGTAAAATGTGTTTTAATGAGCCTGCTACTTCAGCACATACGAGATGGTCATAGAATGAACTGGAAGAACCTTAAAGACCGTCTCGTTCCAACCCCTTTGCCATGGGCAGGGAGACCTTCCACTAAACCTGTTTTTTGCGAACCCCATCCCGCCTGGCCTTGAGCACTTCCAGGAATGGGACATCCACAGCTTCCCTGTGGATCTTGAGTCTATTCCACTCAAGAATCTGCAGAGTTTTGCCACCTTCACAGTAAAGGATTTCTTCCTGATTTAAGCAGACTCTCTGAGGTAGGAGCTGAGATCATGGGGACCCAGGATGTGTGTCCTTGTCCTCCGTGTCACCACAGGTAACTCGGGCAGGACTGTCTGAACAAATTTATGTCAGAGACCCAGGCAGAAGGGAAAAACCAGGCCTTTCCAGAGGCTGTGGTTGCTCCTTTGCAAAGTTTTTTTGTCACCTTTGACCAGATGTAAATAACAGAGCAATATTATAGCAGAGTCATCACTGGGTGTTCTGATCTCATGAGAAGCCTTGGGAAGCTGTCTTTAGCCTGCTGCCTTGACCTGCCCTCTTTACCTTCTGGACTCCTTGTGCCCATTTCTGCCCCTCTTCCCACCCAGTGCACATATCTTCTGGAGAACGTTTCATACTTCTAGGAGCAATAAAGATGAAAGCACACTTGTGCTCAGGCACACACTGCCCATGAAAGGAAGGGACTGTGCTCTTTTTTGGATATGAATAATATTCATCCTTACCTTGGCATTGGAAGAACATTCTCTGTTCCTTGAGTCACTGAGCCTCACTACAGCGAGTGGGGTGGATTGTCCTGCCAAGAAAAACACTTGTCTTTACATAAAACTGCTGGTTGAGTATCCATGCATCATTCTTTCACAGTTTCCTTACTGACAAAACTCAGTGCCACACCACCCATACTTTCCCTCCTGCATATCCTCTTGTCTCACCTCTTTTGTTGTTTTTCAGGTCCCAGTCCCAGTTTTCATTCACAGGAATATCTTTCCTGTTTTTTCTTAAGTGCTCTTTCCAGATGCTTTCTGCTCTTTCTCTCTCATCCTTGACATCTCTCTAGCCACTTGCAGATAAGCTCCTGCACACACAAGTATCTAGCATGTACAGCTCCCTGTTCCTTCTCTTCAGCCCACTGAGTAGCTCCTTCTCATAGCCTCCATGCTGGCTGATGTCAGTTGACATCCACTGAAACAACTCTTGAACAATAAACAAACAAACAAATAAACAAATAAATAAATAAAAGTGATAATCTACCAAGTGCTAGAGAATACAAAGTTCAAATATAGAGCAAGTTCAGTATTGCACTGGACTTCAGCCTGCATCTGGAGCTGGAATCCATGAACAGAGTGTGGATGTCCTTATTGAGGGCACAGCAGATGCTGACTTCTCCTTTTCCCAGTTAAATGGTTTTATTCACAAATAGGAAAAGCACTTCACTGAAGATGTGTATTCCCAAGTGTGAAATGAGAGTGCAGCTTGCCTGGCTATTCCATTAGAGCAGCCCCACAGAATTAAGGTGGTAAAATCAATTAAAAGTTAGAATTAGTACTGATTTGTACAGTTTTCATTTCCATTTGCATAAGCTATTTCTGGGAGTCTTTTACATCCCACAGCCATACGCTGCATTTGTTCAGAATCTGACTCATTCAGCGTTGCTGACGTACCTGACCTAGATATGAATGAGGGCTACACAGCACAGGGGCTCATCTGTAACACAAGACTCTGCCTCGTTTGTTACAGAAGCTGGGAAATGTTGAGAAGTAAACATGATGTTTTATGAAGGGAAACTAGGAACAGATTTTTCTCTCAGAGTTCATTTATGATACAAAACCAGCATTCATTAATTGCATCTTCCTCATTTTCTGCTTCCTCATTGTGGCATTTGCAATGTGCTTTATGTATTTCTATAGCTGAAAATTTTAGCATCTGTGATTAAATGTGATAATTACTTTTAAATCCCCTTATCCTAGATGTCTTACATGTAAGATATCCAGTTAGGGAAACTTTACCCTAAACTTCTGTGCATCACTTTCCTTTTTATTTTTTCCTCATGAGCATTTCAGAAAGTAAAGTCATTTCTGTTGAAATAGCAAATCAATAAATGTCCCATAAGCAGCCAAAACAAAATGAGGCACTGTAGAGGGAAGATACAATAATTGGCTAAATTAGGCAGTTGTCTGGAGAGAAAGCAGTAAATTATGTGGCTGTGACCTAAGGATCTGCAACAAAAAATACCAACAGAGGATAAAAGCAGATGTATGCCAACAGCCTTGATTTAGACACTTAATGACCTTCCAGTGCTTGAATTTCCAACCTGATTTTTATTGCAATACCAATATTTTAAGACAGAAATCCTTTAGCATTTTATGAAGTAGAGTGCAAAAAGCATTCTAACAAGAGAACAGAACTCATAGGTATAACAAGCTAAATATTGTAAGAAACAGTGTAAATTAAAAATCTTCAACTTTGTGTGCACTTGCTGTAGAATGTAAAAAGCTCAAAACATCTGTCTGTTTTTTATTAATTATACAATACATATACACTCTACTGCATTTGAGTTTCCTGTACTTGCTTGCAAACAATTCCCTGGGCAGCCTGTTCCAGTGCCTGACAACCCTTTCTTTGAATATCCAATAATATATAACCCAAACTTTCCCTGGTGCAACTTGAGGCCTTTACCTCCTGTCATGTGTTACTTGGGAGAAGAGGCCAATTCCCATCTGGATACACCCTCCTTTCAGGTAGCTGTGGAGAGCAATAAAGTGTCCCCAAGCCTTCTTTCCTCCAGGCTGAACACCCCCAGTTCCCTCCACTGCTCCTCATCAGACTTGTGCTCCAGACCCTTTGCCAGCTCCACTGCTCTTACCTGGGCACACTCCTGCACCTCAGTGAGGGCCACAGAACTGGACACAGCACTCGAGGTGTGTCCTCACCCATGCAATACAGGGGGACAATCACTGCCCTGGTCCTGCTGTCCACACTTGCTGACACTGAATGCTGGGGGGCCATTGGCCTTTTTGCCCACCTGGGCACACACCAGCTCACATTTGGCTGCTGTTGGCCAGCACCCCCAGGGCCTCTCCTGCTGAGCAGCTTTCCAGCCACTCTGCCCCCAGCCTGGAGCACTGCCCAGCCTTGTTGGGACACAGGGGCAGGACCCAGCACTTGGCCTTATTGAATCTCATACAACTGGTGTGAGTCTGTTGATCCAGCCTGTCTAGAACCGTCCTACCCTCCAGCAGCCCAATGTTCCCTCTCAGTTTGGTCATCTGCAAGCTTAATGAAGGTACACTCAACTCCCTTATCCAGGTCATCAATAAAGATCTTAATCAGGGCTGGACCAAGTACTGAGCCTTAGGAAATGCCACTAGTGGCCACCAACTGGATGTGTCTCCATTCACCACCACTCTCTGGGTTCAGCCATTCAGCCAGTTTTCAAGCCAGCAAAGAGTGCACCTGCCCAAGCTATGGGAAGCCAGTTTCTCCAGAAGGATGCTGTGGGAAGAGGTGTCAAATACTTTGCTGAAGTCCAGGCAGACAACATCCACAGCCTTTCTTTCACCCAATACATTGTCACCTGGTCATAGAAAGTCAAGCAGGACCTGCCATCCATCACCCCATGCTGGCTGGGACTGATCCCCTGGTTGTTCTGTATGTGGTGACACTCACAGTGATTTGCACCATGACCTCCCCTGGCACCATAGTCAGGCTGTACAATGAGTTCCCCACATCCTCCTTCCTGCCCTTCATGTAGGTGGGTGTTGCATTTGCCAACCTCAAATTATTTGGGCCCTCCCAGTTAGCCAGGACTGCTGGCAAACAATGGAGAGTGGAAGGGTGAGCTCTTCCTCCATCCCGTCACTACCCTGGGCTGGATCCCATCCGGCCCCATGGACGTGTTGCATAATTTTTAAAAGAAAAGGGACTATTGTTTAGTGAGAGCAAAGAGTAAACTTTGTGAAGTAATTAAGCAGTTCTTCCTGGGTTTTGTAAACTGTTTTTCCACTAAGGGAAAACTTGAGCCGTATTTACAGCTGTGGAGGTAATCAACAGTATCCATTTAATATAGATTCTGGGGGAGGACACAGAAGAGAGCATTCTCAAAAGCTACACAGGTTAAAGAGAATTTTTTTAAAGTTAATTAGCATATATTTATCACATTTTTATTTTCTCATTGATTTCAAAGGGAAAACAATTTGAGCTTATGATCTGCACTTTTGGAAGTTCTACTTGAAAATGCAAAGATGAATGCTCAGAAATTATAGGGGCTTGTTTGGCAACCAGCTTTATGCTTAAGGAAGAAAAGTTACAATTGCCTTCCTGTAAATGCTACATTATTTTTTTTCCACATTATCTGTCTGCAGTAACTGTATCTGCTTGTTATTTTTATCTGCCATGTTTAATGTTGAGTTCTTGTTTAGGACTGCATAATTGCTGTTTTCTTGTTACAGAACATTAACTTTATGCTTCCAGTAACAACTTTATAATGAAAATGCTAATAAAAATGGGGCACTGCAAACTGCACAGTTACAAATCTCTCCAGAACTAAGTATGAGGCATATCATAATTCTTGACATCTCAGGATTGTATAGTCTACTGATGCTGATTACACTGCACAGTTAATTTAAAAATTATCTCCTGCAGGCCTGAGAGAAAGGCAACAATTATAAATAACTTCAGAAACACATATACATACTGAAAATGCTTCTAATAAACATTCTGGTTTTCTCAGTGTAGCAATATAGTCACTGCAGGACTCAGAAATACCCTGTATTAATCACATTTCTGCTTGCAAGTTTCTACTGTTTAATCCTATTACAACTGTACAGCATGCTTTTCCTTTGGTAGGTGATGTCAGACTAGCTGGAGACAGCAGCACAAGCTGGAACACTGTCTAGATCTAAATGGCAGTTTTCCTTTTCTTTTAAGTACTTTTGGATTGGGGATTATTTTCTTACACAGGGATCTGTAAGACAAGAAATTATATTAGAAAAATGAAAGTCAAGAAATGCTATTATGTGCTGTTCCTTCAGTCAAGTACAAAATGAACACTGTGCAGCTGGACTGAGATAGAAATGCATGTGAGAAAGCAAACTTTGCCTTAAGCTTTTCAAAATGTAGCACTGTCAAAACAGAAGATTATTTTTATTTGTCATTATGTATAAAAAGTGCAGCACAATATCCAAACAGTACCATTATTTCATCCTCTTCACCTTACTGTAATTCAGGCACGAGGAAATATATATATATATATATATACACCAAATAAAAAAGGTGAATTCATAGTGCAAATAGCATATTCTCCACACCACTAAGTGGTCCTGAAAAAGGCACAAGGAGAGGTGTAGAAGATAGACATCTTTGTTATCTCATTCCTGCTGGGAAAGTTGCCATTGCTCTCATGGAACAGGGAGCTATTTATAGGATAGTGGAACAGAGAGGAAAAACAGCACCAGTCATGCTGGGTTTGATTTATTAACTCTACAGGAGGAATTTGACAAGCATGATATGCCCAAACAATACAAATCTGACAGCTGCTCCATGACTTGTATGATGGTAATTTGATTAGACATTGGATCATATGTTTGCCTTCAGCAGATTGCTGTACAATTCTCAATCTTCATCAATTTTCTGCGAGCTTATCATGTCATTAAATACTTCATACCTTAAGCTCCCTCTCAGGGGAAATGAGAGGAAATGAGAATCACCATCACTACCTACTGACATCATTTACCTGGACTTATGGAAAGTGTGTGAGTCTGTCCCACACAACATCCTTGTCTCCAAATTGAAGAGACATGGATTGGATGGATGGATGGATGGATGGATGGATGGATGGATGGATGGATGGATGGAAACAGGAGGCTTGGAACTAGATGACCTTTCAGGTCCCTTCCAACCCAAACCATTCTGTGGTGCCATGATCTAGGTGTATCTGCCTATAGATTCCAGAGGGCCTCAGGAGCATCCAGAACTCCGCACTGACTATAGGAGGAGCCTGATGGGACCACTGTGACCATATAAACAAGACTCTAAAGGAGCACATTCCTACTTACGGACTAAACCTGAGAGATCTGTATCATATCAATACCATTGATCAGTCTTTGCATCTTTCACCATTATCACAGCCTGATACTTCCCTCTGACATAATAAATAGTGATGATAGAACATCTTTGACATGATAAATAGTGATGATGGAATGAAAACCCATTAACAGGGAAAAGCTGTAAATATGTCCTTTTTCAGAGTAATTGCTTGACTGACAAAAAGTCCAGTCACCACCTATTCATTCTTTGCTCCTTACAAGGAGGAAAACACATGCACTGCACAGTGTTTGTGGGTATTTAAACCAACCCCTCCTTCCCCTCTCTCTTACAGAGGAATTTTGAAAGTAGTATAGACATTACACCACAAAATGTTTCAAGGAACATTTACAGCTTTACAGTCTTCCTAAAAATCCACTAATACTGCTTATCTGTTGAATATTCCAGCTACTGAAATGTGATGACAATAACTGAATTGTATAGTCTACAGGCAGTCTGTGTAAGAGAAGGTGACTTCACTTCTTTAAATACCATTTACTAGGGCTGACAGAGGCTCCAGTTATACTCCTTAATTGGAATAAGCTGTTTGAATTTCTTTTTTTATTACTTCTCCAGTGTAAGCTTGCCTCTTCAGGTTTCATTGGACAGTATCTCAAACCCAAGCAACTCTGTACTCTGTCTGGCATTGTTCTCTTGGCCATGCTACAAAATTTTTTCTCATTCAGCAACAATTTATTCCTTTTCCATTCCTTCTTGGATTTTTTTTTTTTAAACATGTTGAGTATGCTTAATTTGTAATTCCGCTGCTCTAATGATATAATTGTTCAAATTGGAGGATAAAAGCAAATAAATTTTGTAGCTTGCACACCTGAATACTCTTTTTTTGGGCCTTTCTTCCATCATTTTCTGTGTTAACAATGAGTGAAAGTTTAAGCATTAAAGGTTTAGCTAGACTTCTTTCTGCTTCACTTCTCTTTCTCTGGAAGAACAGCACAGTTGCATAACATGTGAAATGCAGTCTTTGAAAACCATCTGCTCAGTCTCCTTTCGTTAGTACACCATGACAAGGGTTTGGGTTTGGTTATTTTTGTAACACAGACACCACTACTTAAACATCCAGTGAAACTATATGAGTTCTGGTTTTATGTTCATACAAGGAAACTCTGCTGAGAAATTACTCATCCCTGTCATAGTTCAGCTGTCTATTTTACAAAATTCATTTATGATTAAACCCATGTATGTGTTGTGGACACTTCACGTGCTTTAAGATGTTTACATTTGCTCATATCTATTATCTCCAGATATATTCTGAGCCATAACTGAAGCCTGATTATAATCTCATTCATATTAATGAAAGCCAGAAAAAAAAATACCTTAGAAATCAGTGAAGTCACTCAGATGTTATGGAATTTAATGGAATCAGAATCTGGCCTTCAGTCACAACAATTTTAGATAGATTACACGGTCCCACATCAGCAGCACTACTCTGCCAATAAAACAACCATCATATGTAATTAACAGATGTGAGCTGTTATTGAGGGCAAGCCCTTGGAAGTTTTTACTTTAGTGTGACCTTACTTACCTATCTTTCTAGCAGAAATGCTGCAGCTCAAACAAAAATTCAGAGAAGCTTGATATTCTAGGATTTCCCAATATCCCATCTGGATACACTGGCAGACATACAGCCAAGGACCAGCAGAACCTTCATATCCTTTCTGGTTCTCATGCATGCAGACCATGTCTGCAAGAGCTCCAGAACCAGAGCTGCCAGTGAATGGTCAGAGCCTGGCACAGTACAATCACACAGCAGCACACATTTATGGACGTTTAATTTAAACAGCATCTACATCAAAAAGGATGTTTTTGATGGAGGGAATTGCAGCCTTCATCCTGCATCCCACAATATGAACTACTGCCTTATCAGTTGAAGCATTAATAAGCAAACACTCTTATCAGCATTGCCCTGTGAAAAAACTTCGCTAGATCTTGATTGTTCTTACTACACTATATATGCACACACACACATATATATACACACTGCATATATACATACATATACTATATAGATGTATGTGTGTGTATGTATACACAGCTTTTATGGTACAATACCTTAAATCTGCACTCTAAGCAATCTAAATAAATAGAAAAAACAGTTTTAAGATGAGCATCTTTATGGAAATTATTTCTGATTGTTCAACATGGTTCAAATGGTTTTTCTAGTATTAAAAAAAAAAATGAAAACCTATCAAAACCTTTTCTCTTGCCATGAAACAACATCCAAGATTATTTAAATACTTATTTTCTGCTACTAAGCATGTGAAATGGCTAAACTGTCCATTTTCTGAATTCACTGATTCCAAATAGGAAAAACTCTATATAGCAAAAGCTCAGAAAAATTTAGAAAGGGGAAATCTGGGAAATTTGTGCTTCAAAAACCTACAAAACACCCATCAATTTACATGACCAAGAAGTATCATAGTGTAAAGAGCATCGATAAAAGAGATTCTTCACAACTTCTTAACTTAGTTTTCACTAAGTTTTCTAATGTGAGGATTCCTGAGCTAAACACAGATATAAATACATTTACTAGTGGGAGATATGACATCACTGTTCAAATTCCTGCAGAACAGAAAGAACCAATATACACACTAGTGCCTCTGGTCTGAAAACTCTACTAAATTATCTTTCCTCTCCTTTGTCCCTCAAAGTTTCCATCTTTTGATAAGATCAAGTTTGCACCTTGCTTTCCTGCCTCTATCTATAGCACCAACTTTTTTCTGAGACTAATTTAAGCAGGAAGGGGTCGGGGGTATTTGTTTCATAGCAGAAGCCAGATTTCATTAACACTTCTCTGAACTTGGTGTCTCCAGCTGACAGAGACAGACAAATGTCAACCCCTTGGCATGGGATGCATCCAAGAAGTGCCTCTGCCTGGAGAACCAGAGTAGCTGTGACAGTGGAAATGCTGGGTGTGTTATGTCCCCATTACAGGCAGGAAGCAGCCCACAGTAGCTATGGCAGGCAGTTCACAGGATGAACAGGACTTCATGTCTAGTGGGACATCACACACAGTTAAAAAGCTTTTGTGGACTGCCAACTCTGGACTGCAATCCAGAGTAGAGATTTTCTATCTTAGAAATTAATTAGAATAAGTGTGAAACATCTCCAGAAGAAGATGGTTAACAGATTCCACTTTCCACTAGATGGTAGTTAGTAAATTCAACTAATGTAATAATATGTGGGGAAATGTGTTTATTAAAAAAATGCATTAAGCTGTGCACTTAATGTATGTGCTTTCAGCATGTTTTCCATAGCTTTAAGTAAACAGAGCTCAGTTCACAAAGCATCTTTCATCCCTGCCACTTCCCTTTTTCCTGTCAGACAAAGATAAGGCTTGGAAAAATAATTTTTCACTTTATTAAAATGGCAGATTTTTCAGATAAAGCTATATTGTTTACAGGAAATGACTTCCCTGCTGAGACAGTGATGTTATCAGACAACAAACAATTCTGACTGACATAGACTGCATTTCCTTCGTTCTGCTTCCAGGGCCCATGCACTGTTCCATGGATCAGCCTTTCCTTGGCTGCAGAGGGGGACAAGTGAGGGATCTGCTGTTCCTTAATAGAAAGAGAAAACCCAATGCCAGAGGCAAGACCCTCACTACTCATACTCACCTACTGTAAAATCATGTTTTAAGTTGAAGATTTAAGCAGTTTTAACTTTGTCTGTACTCTCTCCAGACACAGAACTTCTATAAAACATGAATTAAGCTGGTCTGAACTGGCATAGCTGGTTAAAAGGAAGTGAGCTGAATTCTGGAAAAATCTTAGTGAACATAACAGACAAGTAAAGCAAGTACCAATGAATATCTATTGAAATACTTGTATTTTTAGCAGAAGACAAACCCAGGAAGAATCAAACATACGAATAAATGTGTATTTTCAAAACTGCTGTGAAAAATCCACATTAACTATGCCTCTGTGTTTTTCAAGAGAAATTTAATTTTTACTAAGTGACTTACCATTGATGTCATATCTATAAAAAACTTCCAGACAATCTTACAAATCATTCACACTATCTTTGCCCAAAATATTTATCCCATTTTGGTTTAAGCCATCACTGGCACCATGGGATTATCACTGTTTATCTAAAGAGCACCAACAAAATGGAAGAAAAAAGTGAACTACACTATTTAAAACAAAGTTTCAAATTCTGCAGTTATTTTATGCTTAGAATCCTTGAACACATATTCTAGAAGTTTAGTTTTAGTTTAGCACAAACCAGAATGCCAAACATTACCTCAACGAGGAGAAACAGTACCAAAATTAGCCTGTCTGATTCTCAAATGAAGATTTTCAAAGAATGGACAACAAATCAGCGCTCACAACACTCACAAGTGCAGCCAAGCCCATGGAAGGGTTCACACAGGCACATTACTCATTCTTCTATCAAATCCCCACTTAAAAAACACAAAAAACAACCCCTCCCCCGCTCCTCCCAAAAATACCGGTCCTTACATTCTTCAGTGAGTGTGTTTTCTCCCTTAGGAGAAACCAAACTATTTGAAATAATTTGATACAGTATCATTATAACCTGCTCTACTGCCTGTGTAACCAAGGAGCAGCTAAACAAAATCCCCAAACCTGGAACCACAAGAACTCAAACTCTTGAAATTTCCAACTATTCAAACACTTGCATTAATTAAAGCTTCAACAGGTTTATTGACTTACTATATTTACATTTTACTTCTAATGAGTTTTCAAGGGCTGCATCAAAAGCAGTCAGAACTGGTTTTTAATAAAACAACAGTAAGTCTAGTTGGAGCATACTTGGGTTTCTGCAATATGAATTCTAGTTTTCAAATGCATTAAAAAACAAAACAAAAAAAAAACCTGCTGAAACACCAAATATGCCTCCAGATCTGATCTGCTAAGATTGGTTTTTCTCACTATCCATGCTACCAAGGAAATTGGCTCCACATAGAGGTCCTAGCTGAGAAGATGCATCTTAGACATTTTGGTTGGCAGTACTGTACTGTTCATTTGAGGATTCTTCCGTCTTGCTGTCAAACTTTTATTTTTTTCTTTTTTTTGTCACGGCACTATGGTGGCCGTGCACACAATACACCAAGTGAGGGCATGGATCCAGCCTGAGGAAGGACAGCAAGAGCATTTCACTGTTCCCCATGACACCAGAGAGCTGTGCTAGTTACAGAGTGTGTTCCTTCCCATGAGCAAGGGCAGGAATCACAGTGGGATGGGTCGAGAGTGTGCATCAGCATTCACCATCACATAACAAGTGACAGCAAAGCTGCAAGTTGTTACAGCCTCACAGGGAAATCCTTCTGTCTTGGCACTTTCCTCGTGCTTCAGCACAGCTGTCAAAGCCCAGCATTCCCAGAGCGTGGCAACCCACGGCAGGATGGGTGAAGCAAAGACAGCAGAACTTGAGAGAAGTTCTCTCAGGCAGAGTCAGGGACACCACGAGGCACCTGATTCTGGGGAATGGAATTAGGAATAGAATGGAACAGAATGGGGAGGGGAGGGGAGGGGAGGGGAGGGGAGGGAAGGGGAGGGGAGGGGAGGGGAGGGGATGCAGATTCTTTCTGGAGATAAGCTTGCAATGTTTTTAATTACATCATCTCTCCTGAGGAGGAGAGCTTGCATCCCTCATACTTCCCTAGTTCATCCCAACCACAGACATGTGTTTTGTACCAGTTAAACAGATGCACTGAATAAAAAACTAAAAGAACAGTTTTGTTCATGCATAAGTGCACACACAGCAAACACATGGTTGCCCTGCAGTTTTCACACAGACATGGGTGATCTTCAGATGCAGAATTTGATGAGGTCTCTTCCATGCAATAGCCTCCAGTGCCATATATTGCATAAAACCTGCCCACAAGGACTTCTACGTATTAAAGACCTCCTCAGTTTGTAAGCAAAAATAAAAGCACAACAAAAAGTTCAGTTATAGCAAAATAGGGCTCATGAGTGTGAATTTAAATGAGGAAAGATCCTCTCACTAGTTTTTATAATGTATTTGGCCTTAAAGGTAAAGAAGATTCCATTTTAGAGTCTGAGCCTTTGAAATATTAACAGGGATACTAAATTGTAAAAGTGATCCTCAAGAAGCCAGTTTATGCTTTATAAAGAATTCTACATCCCCCATTCTTCCATTTGAATAAAAATATTAAACGGTATTTTAAAAAAATTTCTGGTACTTAATAATGCCCAAATGCTAAAGCCATACTTCATTTAACAACACATCCAGCAGTAGGAATGTGATTCTAAGACATGATTGAAGAGCTACTAGGAAAACTAGAGATGCTTGTCTTATTTTTTCTCCTATGCAGATTTACCCTGTCAAAGATATTTGTCATTTTTTAAGATATAAAGGGCAACAGAAATTGTTAAAGCTTAGTAGTTTTACTACTTTAATGATCACTTGGTTTTAGAATTGTTTTTGCAATACCCTGTAAATCTATTCTTCCTTTGACAATGACTAAGTAGATAATAAGCAATAAATCACTGCTGGAACTGAGAACTGAACATTCAATATAAGGTTTCAGGTTATTTCTGTCATCAGAGTATGAGATGTTGCTTTTCAAGCAAAGATATATTGTCACAGTTTATTTGCAATTAGAAAGATATAGATCCCATCAGTTAAAGTCTGTTTCCCAACAAACATGTAGGCCTTTATACAGTCAGAATCATGATTTAAGCATGAAAAGATTTCTAGAAATACATACTGCTTCCATAGAAATTAGTGCTTACAATACTAAATGCTACTGAAGAATTGCCAAAGTCAATTGATCACTGAGGAAAGCTTCCCAAGTCAGTTGAAGTAAACATCCATCCCCCAGCCCCACCATTTGTTATACCTGAGTATAGGATGACTACAGGAAATAAAAATTAGCTGAACTATATAAATACAGCAGTGCCTTTCAAGATGTCAATAAATCTGCACAGACATAATTTGGTGCATTTGTACCACTCATACAGTACGTGCAACTCTTACTAATCTACAGTAACATTATGAAGTCAATCCATGCATTTTAACATTAAATCTTCTGAATATCAGAACACAGTAATATCTATGGACAGTCCCTGATGTTGTAGAGGTCCAAAAGCAAAAATGTTTCTCTCTTACAGCCTCTGTAGAAGACCATGCTATTGCATTTATCTCCCAAGGCCCTTGATGTTGAATGCAGGCACTTTCTAGAAATCCCAAACAATTTTTAAAACTGAAACTCAACTCTAAAATAGATGTGGGAGATTAATGGGGTAGTACAAACTGAGAGTCCTCAAAAATGTCTCTCTCAAATTCTTTGCAAAAACAACCCTTTGTTTGTATTCCCAGTTTCCTTAGTGTGCTAAATTTTACAGCACTTGTTGCAACATTTGTACATCTTATTTTTATGTTCTTAAAGTAATTCCCATTTCTCCTCTGTAACTTTAAGGCACTTCTACTGTTTCAACTATTTTCATTCTTATTTTCACCTCCAGTTTCAGCTACTCAGAAATACAAGTCATTATAACAGCAAAAGAGCAAAATACTCCTCAGCTTCAGCATCTTATTTTGTATTTTAGAGGTGTGTTTAATTTGATGTCCAGTCTTGAACAAACAAGTGCAGTGCAGGAAGAGAAAATTTCGATGAACCCAATCAGTCAAGAGGCCAAGCCTCTCAGCTTTCTCCAGACTCCTCTCTGAACAGGTGTTTGCAGCTTCACTGGGTAAAAGGAATCACAGATGCAGATTATTTCATGCATAGAGGAGGGGGTAAGCCCTCCAAATGTTTAAACAGTTGTTCTTTGTATGAAGGAAAACATGAGCTCAAGCAATTCTGTTGAACACAGCTGTGAGTTCCGAGGGAAGCCAGCTCTCGACCAGGCCAGTGCAATGTCACCAAGGACTTTGGGGTATTGCTGATAAGTGATCACAAAGTGCTGAGGAACACCACAGGCAAGCCAAACACTGGACTTTACAGACACTCCACCTGCTCACCAAGGGTCAACCCTAGTATTTTACCACCAAAGGCAGCTGTACCTTGCTCCTGCACATACAGCTAATGCCAGCCACCCAAAAGCAGTCGCTGTTGGCCACTGTGTCACTGGATCCCCAGCCTGGTTTTCATTCAGGTATTTCTCTCTGCTGCAAAACACCAGGAACTGATCCATGTCACACAAGGAATGGTTGCTGGCTTCCCATGAATAAGATGAGGTCATTTGCTTGCTGGACATCAGGCTGACTTGTCAAATCTGCCTCTTCTGTTCCCAAACTTCACTGCTGTGTTTGTGAACCTGTCCTGCCTTATTGTGCAACAGCTGCTTCAATTCCTTATCCCCACCAGAACTGCACAGATACTATGCCAAATTCCCATCACCCCTTCCCAGATATCCCAGTACTGCAAGCTCACCTGGGATTAATGTGTAAATATGCATTTGGACAACACTACAACACTTACCTTCTTCAGCTGCAAACAACAGCCATGTTTCAGACATGTTAGTATGTTCAGGATTTAGCATTTTATGAATAGAGAAAGAAGATTCTTTCATTTCAAACACTTGGCAAAAAAAAAACAAACAAAAATACAGTATGGATTTTAAAATTATTTATTTTCTGTGGTTACAAGCCACTTCAAATTATTTTCATCTGCTGACATGTGACAGCTGTGTTTGAGTACATGGATTAGACACCAGTACAATATGAAGGTACACACAAGTTCAATTCCACAAGACTGGACTGACAAACTGCACACGAACTAAGCTTATTAAAAAAAAAAAAAAAAAAAAAAAAAGGCAGCACTTAACTGGCATGTGGGATGGTTGACAGCACTAACCAAAATGAACACTAGATTAATTATAAGACATTTACTTTGAACAAAGAAGTTTGTTAACAAAAAACACTTCCTTTCTTCTAAGCCTAAATACTATCTAGAACTAAGAAATGCTAAATATTTACAGCAAAGCAGACTTGGAAAACAACTACCAGATTATTTTTTTTTAAGAAATCAAGCTCTGTAGTTTCTGCATCAAAGTCCTTTTTATAAATATACAGCCATGATTTATCAAACCAAACAGACAGTTCTTTTTAAAAAAGCAATTTTAACTGAGGTTGTATTAGGTATGCAAGTTGCTTTAAAAAACTTTGTAGAGGTGCTAGCAATGAACTAGATCAATAAATAAGGTCACAACCTTCCATCATCCTATGTCACCAGACAGAACACAGGGTAAGAAACAAAATGGTTACAGCAATGGAACCATCACAGAAAAATGGCTTTCCTTGTTTCACCTTTGGTCATTCACTGACAAATTCAAAATCATCACCTTTCCAATGCTTGGTAGTCCATCTTTCTCAGAGCTAAGAAATCCTCCTACTTTTAATTCTGATAAGTGAAGGAGAAAATAATTTACTTTTTAAAAGTATCTGTATTTTTGGTCATAATCATCTTTTACAGAACCACTATAGTGAAGCTAAACAAATAAATACCTAGGTTTGGTATACTATCACTTACAAAGTCTTTCATTTAAGTGTTAAGGAATGAAAAAAAAAAAAAAAAACCCAAAGCATTTTGGGAGACAAAAGAATGGAGAGCTAGATTATTGGAAGAATATTTTAAACTATTGGAAGAATATTTTTTGTATTGGCAGCAGTTACTCTCATTTGCCATCCCTTTAGAAACAGAAGACTAGAGTGAAACAAAGAAGGAAAGAAATCCCAGGCAAGATCCAGGCAACAGCATGTGGCTGTTCAGGAACTGAACCAGTGAAGACTTACTTTTGAAGGAATACTTTCAAAAGCTGTTATTGCCATAAAAAGCAAACCATAGTGGGGGCACCACAGACAAGGACATACACTGTGGATTGGGAGAACAGCAAAACCAGACTGGGCAATGTGTTTTTAACCTTTATTTTGGTCTTGGGTTATGCCCAGCTAGCAAACAATTAGGAGCACAACCTTCTCACAAGGAGACTCAGAATACAGAACTCCAGAGGAAACAATAAAAAGCAAGGCACAGCAGGTACACACAGGAGCCTGCTATTTGCCAGTATTGATAATAATTTGTCCTCACAGCCCTAAGTAACAAAAGCTGCTAAAACAGACAATTGATAAAGCAATGAAGGGTTCATGGGTAACTGTAGTTCATCACCACTTGCCATTCCAAGAAAGCCTAATCCTGTAGTTCATGCCACAAAGCAGCAAAGAACTCAGCTTTGAGCAACTCATGCACCGCTCAAGATTTCCATTTCAGACTAGGTTTCAGGAGATCACACCTACCAGCCAGGATGATTCATGGGGAGGCAATTCATCTCTGTCTATAGAAACACTGCTTGACAAATATAAATGCTCATGTGTTCTTGACAGCTTCTTCTGCTGTTGTCCAAGCATAGCCAGGTGCAGCAAACATCTGACTGAAAGCTGGAGCTGGTACAGCTTCCAGTCGGGGATGTTTACAGCAACAGACTACAATACATCACTGCAAGGGCCTTGGTGCAGAGCAGCTGGTCACCTCTAGGAGAGGGAAATAAAAAAAGAAAGGATTTAAGACAAACTTCTGTAGCATTCCAGCCAATTACTGTGCAGCTAATATTGAAGAAAACACATTTTTACATTCAGTAGCAAAAGTACAGTTTTAGATTAACACACACTTTACATTAAACTAGTATTTCTAAATGTAACAACTAGATTAAAAATTCTCAATTTCAATATATATTTTAAGATGTCTTTAGGTTCAAATATATTAATTCTTATTTATATATTTATATTTATTTATAAATATGTTTTATTTATGCATTTAAAATAGACCAAATAATTATTAGCTAAAGATACATTGACTTTACTTCCCTATAGGCTCATTCCTGGAGCTCTCAAAAACCAACTTTCACTTTGAACTTTCCCATATATTTTGAAAATTACTACCCTCTCATAAATATTTATGTTTTTAAGTACAGCTCTATGCAAAATTAAAGACAGAAGCAAAAACAAGCCATGTTCATAATGAAGTAATACCAGAAACAGAAACTTGACAAAATTCTGAAAATATTTACCCTCAAGGTCAGAATCCTGCATGATTAGTTTAAAGCTCTAATATGACCAACTGATTAAAATAAACCCAAACCAAACCCTCTCTCTTTGGGTAAGCATTAAAGGAAAGGGATAGGGTGAGAGGAAAAGCAACCTCAGGATGGAACCGTTTCACTCCCCATCTTCAAGTTTCTGTCAAAACTCTCACAAGAGTTGCATTCAGTTCTGCAACAATATCTTCTCTAAGTTAAAAGAACCTTTATAATATTAAAATTTAGTATTTCCACTGTATAATACTCGAAGAGGAAATAGTGTACAGTACACCAAAGTACTTTACAGAAAGCATTTCACCGGGTTAGTTGTTGCATTTTCACCTAATGCTCTGATTTCACGCTGTGGAAATGGGAGCATTCAACCATTCGGGCTTGATCATATGCACAAACTTCTTAGAAGCCTTAATTTTGTAGTTTATAGCAGAATGCCTTCCTCCCACTAACAGAGCTGTAAGCAGAATGATATATTCCCCATTTAGCAGTCCTTATCACTTCCAAATGAAAATAATTTTTCAAGTCACAAGTTTTCCAGTGCCAGCTTATATGTAAACTTCAGCAATTTAAGTTGCTTGTTCTCTGTTTAAACCTCCACAGCAACTCATACAACCAGAAATTGTGGCAAGGAGTTTAAAACTGAAGAAAAATTACAGTATTCAAGATTTCTTCAGTAACAGGCACCCAATCACATCCAGTTTTCAAAGAAAGGTTTCCCTCTGCAGCAGGAGAAGTTGTTACTAGTAAGTGAGCTTGGTTATTACAGCAGCATGCCAAGATTAACGAGGAGGTGGCATGCAGTCACTATGGATACCATGCTGACCTTCATTATTTTTGAGAATAAATAACTAAAAAGCCAGTGGTCATTTGCAACAAAGGCCTCTTCAGGCTGTTCCAAAACTGAAAATTCCTATTTTACATTGGAAAGAAATAGGCTATTTCATGCAGAGGTAAGCACATGGTATTTGACTAATTAGGCTGCTGAGCATTAAGTTGCAATGAGCCATTTCTTTGGCTGCTTTCCTTTAACACTTCTTAAGGAATAATGAAGGTTACTACAATGTCACCTGCCCAAAGAGAACAAACTCTCCACAACTCTGTTTAGTTTTGTCATGTACATCATCACAAAATTGCCAATCTACACGACAATGACATCTCTTGCTTTACTGAATTCACTATCAACTATAAATACTTGCATAACAAGTAATTATATTTGTATAAAAGGAGTTGAAATTTTCATTTCCAAATATGTTGTTAAAAAAGGCAAAGGCATTACAGGTGACAGTACAACTACATGCTTGAAAGACACCAATTTCTAGAAAAGTTCAATTAAAACTGAAGCCATACATTCATTAAGAAGCATCTTCAGCTATTTTCCCAACCACTTTCTTCTTTTCAAATAAAAAAAGTGGAGAGCATACTCCAATCTTCCTTAATGGCACAGCCCTCTTGTTTTTGTAAAGACTAAAAGCTCTGGAAACAACCACGATTTATTCTAATATCACCATAAGCTGAAGAACATTGGCTGCTGACTTCCATTAATGCCTTTAACTGTTTTTCTTGAGAACAGTAATAAAAGATACTATTCTTTGAAGTATGAAGTCCTCTCCTAACTCCACACAGAGAGGACACAGGGAATGCTGCAGATCTTTAATACTTCTTCTGACACCTGGAATTTACCTCTTTGTTAATAAAAGCAACAGAATAAAAAGTTGAAATCCTTGTTTAACTACCAGAAAATTTTGGATGCTGGCTGTTGACTTCCCTTGTGAAGTTCTTCCTACTGTATTTACATTTTTGTGCAGTTTAAGAATCCCTTTAATAGTAAGGATTTAATCCTCAATTTTCTTCTGGTCAATATGCATGACATTAAAAAAAAAAAAAACCTTATGGGATTTCCCTCACAGAAAAGTCAGGATTTAAGAGACACCATTACAATACTGTTTGTGTTCCTTCACCAATTCCAAATCAAAGCCATGCAGATCACAAAGCCTCCATCATTAATTTACCAGTCACACTGTACCTTTCATGAGCACCTTGAGCAAAAAGTCCAGCAAGACATGAAGGAGGAAAAAGGAAGAAAGAAAGAAGCTGAGGAGACAAACACTGACAGCTTCCTCCTTCTCTTCCCCCACATCTTAAGACTTCATCACTCTGCATCACCACTGAAACTCACTCTATTTGGGACCTCAGTCACCACATAAAAATAGTTAACTGCAAATGGAGCCCAAGGACCCTTTCTGTGTGTGTATGCTCATTTGTGTGTGTTTGCAGCCAGATCTTGTCAGTCAGTCCATCTGTCAGTCAAAGCAATTTAGCCTCAGATGCCTGATGCAAGCACAGAGTGATGAGAAATGACAGAGGCAGACAGATGCTCACTGCTGCTATGAGGTTGGTTTTTTTTTAAAAACATGCATATTGACCTGAAGAGAACTGAGATTTAAACATTAAACCTAATTATTAAAGGGATCCTTAAAATGCAAATAAATTGAAATACAGTAGGAAGAACTTCACAGTGGAAATCAAGAGCTTCCACTGTGAACTGCAGTGAACTTCTGACACCCACACAGAGTTCACTGTAGCACTACAAGTTAACAATACCCATTATGAGGAATTACAGTGAAGTAGGAAGTGTACACAAGTAGTTTTAACACTGCATTTTCAGAAAAAATCAAATTCAGCTTCTTTTTATCACTAATACTTACACAGTGCAACTAACAAATTCAGCACAAGAGGAAGAAAGACCTTCTAAACCAGGACATGAATTCTAACACAATGGAAGAGATTGAATCTAACTTTACCAATTGTAAAGAAAGAGGAAAAAAAGTGTCTTTGTATTTTAAACATGTCCAGGAAAGCATGAAAGTAAGATGTTACTGGCACACCTCAGATGGAATTTTAGTGAGGGCTGGATGCACACACCATATGTAATTAGTTCAGTAAAGCAAACAACTGGAAGTCTGTGTGGTAAAGTAATTATTTTTATATGACAAAAAGAGTTCTGAGGAGGACAAACTACTGAAAAAGGATAATGGTGTAAGCCAAAATAAAGTTCAGATCCTGATTCAAGACTGCCCCATATCTCAGTCTGAACAAAGTTCGAAAAAGTCTTAAATTTAGTGTGCTCTGCCTAAGAATGACAGCAGCAGTTAGATATCCCCTTCTTCACCACCAGTCTCATATTCCTCTGGCTGAGTAACACAGCTCAGCCTAAAGAAACCATATGTTTATTTATGGAACAGCATCTTGGCTCTTCATTGGGTGGAGTACCATACCCAAGATGTTATTCAGGCAAATTAAGTCTTTATTTCAGGGAAGTTCTGCAGTAACTAGTAATCTCTACAGTCACCACAGGAGATAGGAAGTGGCTAATTCAAGATCGTTTTGCTTTAAAAATGAGCTAAAAAAATATTAAAACTCATCTACCACACTAAAAAGTTATCATAGTGAACTACCCTCATATAGTTCTAAGCAGTAGGTAACCAGCAATCAAGAACAGAAGAAAGAAGAAACAGTATTACCACCCTTACTTGTATTTCTCTTCCTCAGTACACAGTCATCTAGCAGTTTATATTGCTATGGGACATACAGCAACATGCACTGTTATTTTCACTTCCTAGATTTTAAGCTTTTTCAGGACAGCCTCATCACAATGCACAAGAGAAACCTGAACAACAAGAACTACAAAATTAGGAGAAATGGGGATACTATAAATGTATTAGGCCAGATTTCACATAAAGATTCTATCTTTCCCTCAAGTTTCCATTTCCATTCCTCAGTGTCAGCAAGAAATTTTGATTACACAACCTCAGTAGGTTTAACATTATAACTCATTACTGCTATCCATGGCATAGATCTAATTTCATAGTTTCAGCTATTTACCTCTTTTAGTCCCTCTTACAGGAAAGGAATTTTTGTCTCATTCCTGGTAAAGATCTACAGAGAAGCTAGATTGCTCAACGTGGATTCTTGCAGATATTTAATAATAAACTATTAAAAAAAAAAAATAAATCACTAAGTATTTCCAGCTCCCTCAACATGATACATCTTCATGTTATCCTGAAGTCTTCCAACTCCAAATATGGGCCCATAATCTGTCTTTTCTTCTTCCAAGGTAACCAATCTTGCTGATCTGAGATGACAAAGCTGCCTGTAAAAACTGGGCTCTTTCACTTTAAAGGTATCTTTAAAGCATAAGATTCGGAAGATCCTCCAATCTGAAAAAATACAAAAAAAGTTCATACCAGTAGTCTGATTGGTCTAAGAGGAAGACAGAAGCTCAAGGACAAAAAACAACCTTAAACTTGACAAGAAATAGAAATGAAGAATACACCTAATAGATGTTCATTGTAATGCCCTCTAAAATTAATCTAAATACCAGGAATGGTAAAGATTGAATTATTTGTAGTAAGTTCACTACTGAAGCCCTCCACACCTGTTGACTCAAAACTGGCTCAGCATGAATAGAAAAAACCTCCCTAAAAAGACAGAAATCAAAAAATCTATATAAATATGTCATTTGTTACGTAGGTTGCTGGTTGGTTGGGGTTTCGAGTGGGTATCAATTGAGTCTGGTGTCGCAGACTCCAATCAATGACACATTTAGCACACTCCTTCACTTAATGACTTTTCACTCACATTTGCAATTATAATTCTCTGGTGATATCAGCTGCCAACAATAGTTCTCTGTAGTGCTGTGAGAGAACAAGTAGAGAACTGCAAGCAGACAAAGTCCCTTTGCTTACCTTGCTGAACAAGGGCACATTTGGACAGTCTGCTAACAGCAGGGTCCAACAAGTAAGTCTGCAGCAATTACTAAATTGCTGCAGGAGCTGGTAAGGACCAGTGGCACAAGGAGATCCACAGGGAATGGTCCCATTTTAAGGATAATCCTCTGTGAATGTATTCCAATCCTTCCATATGAGTATAGTTGCAAATATGACAAGTCCTGGCATCACCACACTGAATTTTTAAAGCAGAGTCTGGAGGCTGCTGCTGCAGCCTGTAGATTCTGATGAAAGTACAGTGTTCACAACCACCTATTTTCCCTGCTATATAAAGAGGGCTCAACTGTTCCACTGCAATTAAATCCTGAAGGATATCACACTGAGAAGCAATCTATACAGCAGTATCAATCCTAACCTTGCTCTCAGAGCATTTACACTTTATAAAATTACTTCAATGAAAATAAGCTCAACCCAGTAAGTATGCAAGTCACAAACATCAGATAAGTGCACAGCACTTGGATTTACAGAACATCTTTGTTCTAATGCACAGGTTGGTTCTTTTTAAAGAAAGTCAATTACTTGTTTTGCAATAATACCCAGGAGATCCATTCTTTTAAGCATACTCATAATCCTGCTTCCACAGAGGAAACAGCGCGCACCAGAACAGCACAGGATCAACAATCTCAAAAACAAAACCAAAACCATACAGCATGAACTATTACAAAGCTCCTTTCAACTACTCTCATACTGATTATCTCTATTTAAAATGCAGATTTCACCAAGTCCTTCTCAGAAAATAATTTTCAGGATTTACTGACAGTAATTGGAGCCAGACACAGCGCCCTGGCCAAGCAGCTCATTTTGAAAACATTAACTCCATATTATAGAATCAATCTTACATCAGATCTGACAAATAGACTTGGAAAATTACTGCTTTCAGAGCCTCTCAAACACCATCTCCCCCAGAATCAAGCTACCTCCTTCAATAATTTATAAGAAACAAGAATTAAAATAGACCTTCCTAGTTGGCAAATTTGCTGAGGGTATAACTGATAAATTTGAGTTGTTTCCCTACTTGGAACAACATAAGAATTAAAACTTTGTTAGTGGACTAATACAATATGAGAAATACAGCTTTTTGAAGAAGACAGAAGTAACTTTTTGTAGGATTTTTTTTGTAAATAATGAAAATAATTTTTGATTTTCATACTGACTGTTAAAAATTTTACTTACTAACTACTAAATTAGTTGTGGGTTTTTCTGTATTCTATGCAGAATTACCCCAAGATTCACTGAATCATAGAATATGCTGAGTTGGAAGGGACCCATCAGGATGATGAAGTCCCACACCAGGGCCTGCACAGGACACTCATGAATCACACCATGTGCCTGTGAGTGCTGTCACCTACTAAAGCATCATGGCATTTACAGGAGGTTCCCACACTCTTGTGCCTGAGAACTCAAAAGTATAGAGTCCCATTAGCTTCTGGAAGGAATATGGAAAAAGTCTGGACTAAATTAATTTTGATAATCTTAAGGAGTTTTAACAAACATTTATGAAAGGCAGAGCATACCAAATATCTGGGGGACTCTGATGAAAGTTGAATGGCCCAGAGAACATTCTTTGGCTGCAGGACAGGTCTCCCACCACAGACCCACCTGGAAGCTGAGGTGCCCAGAGCTCCATGAACAGAAGAGGAGCTGGCCTGGAGAACTGGCCAGATCTCTGGATCACCCAGCTGCACCTCGGCCAGGCAGGACTCCAGGGGCCATTCCAGAGCCTCAGACACCCACCAGCCCCCAGGAAGCTGGGGCAGAGCACTCTCAGCAAACTGGCAGGGGATGGGAAAGTGGAGGGAAGCAGGGAAGAGAGGGATCACACAGGGAATGGCAGCACTTCCACAAACATAAACATACACGGATAAGCCTGAGTATGGGGCCAAAACAAACATCATCAGGCCCAGGGCAGGAAAGCAAAGCTGTGCCCAGGGAGGAAAGCCCCATTTCCCCCCAGCACAGGCTGGGGAGGGCTGGCACAGCACCAGGCTGCAGGAAAGGGAACAGCAGCCTGCAAGAAGGGGGTAATCCCTGCCTGGCCAGACCCTGGCAAGGCCACTCTGCACCCATCTAGTGCCCAGGTGGGGACCTCACTTCAGCAGGAGACTGAGGAACCAAGGAGGCAGAGGGAGAGGGGCCTGTTATCTCTGGCACACAGCAGGCTAGGATCATCTGAGAGCTGTCTACACCAAGATGGGAGCTGTAAAGGCAGTGCAGACAAATGCTCTCAGCCCTGGCAGACAGGATAAGGAAGAGCAAGGGCCACAAAAGGCACCATGGAATATTCAGGTTGGACACAATGACAATCTTTTTCACTTGAAGATTGTGAAGAGCAGGCACAGGTTTCACACAGTGGCCATGGGTTTACTGTTCTTGGGAGTTTTCACAGCTTTAGGGGTCAAAGCCATCACTTATCTTACCCAGGGCTACTTCTATCCCTGCTCTGAATGAGTGGTTGGATCAGAGACCCCCAGAAGCCTCTTCTGACCATTACACCTGCAACTCCATAATATCATTAATTCCTGTAATATATTTCCAGCAACTATAGCCTTGATTATATAATTGTCCTCAGACATAATGAAGTCAATATTGGGTATAGAACTATCCATAGATTACATCAGTACAGTCTTTTCTATAAATAACCAGGTGTTATCAATAGATTCCACTGCCAGCAGGTCCAACAGTTCTGAAACCACAAATATTTGATGTTAACACTATTTTTATCAGCTGATGCCAAATATTTAAAAAAATAAATTACAGAGAAAATAGAAGTTGCATACCTAAGCCTACTGTATTAAATATGCTGCCAAACATTATCCCATGGTCACCTCTGTAGATGACTCAATATTCTTCCAGAAAAAGAGCCTTTCAAGATTACAATTTTATGTCAGTGTATTAAAGAACTAACAATATGATATTTTTACTTAGCTTTCATGCAGAGCTTCCTCAAATTTGAAAAAGGTAGCAGAATGTTTCCTACAATACTCTATTTTGAACACGAAAACTCTGAAGCAGTACACAGGGATGCCTTACATTTAAGGACTGACTACTGATTGTCAGCCTCTGTTTTTTCCCAGCAAGTCTCATTTTTGTTTCCTCCCTTTAATCAAAATTAAACCATTTACAGTAAACAAACAGTTTAGAAGTAACTTAGGAGCAGAAGGACTGGTTTCTACAACTCATTCCCACGACAGTGAAGTTTAAGCAACAATTCAAAGCAAACAACAAAATAGCTTGGTGAAGGGGAAATCTAGATCATTACCTGACATTAAAATCCTGGGGTTTTGGTCCTTCTGGTGCAGCAAATCTGAAATTCCCACACTGTCACCAAGTTTCAAACTAACAATGAGAGCTACTCAATTTTTTCGAGGTTAGTAGCTAAAATGAACTCTTTTCCTTGTGCTGACTGATGCTTTTCACACCTTTTGGTTTAACTAAAGCAGTCTTCTCAAAAACACAAACCCCAACCCTCTGCCACATTAGTACTGCATTAGTACTCAAACTGCAACAAAAGATCTGCAAAACCAGTTTGTGCTGAAGACATATTTAAACTACACATACCCCAGGGTATCTCACTTCAGAACAGGCTCTAATCCTGCCTAAGGTCTATATCCATAAACCAAACCCATCAGTGAAGTCTAGAAGCACATGCATCAACTCTGATTCTTCCAAAACATGACTTGCATGTTCAGCAGAATCAGCAGCAAAGAATGTCAGTACCCAGCCTACAGTGACAGGCATCCTGGGGATAACAACACACAGTTGTTCTCAAGTTAATCTTGAAGCAATTTTTATTAGCTCTGCAAAATACAGAGTAATACAAGAACCTAACAACTACACGCAGCTGAATTCTGTGTCACACCTCAAACAGAAAACAACTGCACAACAAGAACATCATGTAATGCAACTTAGTATCGCTTTATAATTATCTTAATGGGAGAGGCTGTTGCACAATGACTGTTCCAAAACCATGAAAAGAATACTCACACCACAGAGCCTGACTACTGGTACACTTTCAGGATGGTTTAAATTGAACGTGGCAAAAGCACTGTGACAGAAAGGTAGTCATGTTTCTCTGTCCTCCAGCGGAGCGATTCCTATTTCCTCCACCACCCAGGAATTTCTGGATTTCATGATGCAAGTTACTTGGACAACCACTATTTAAGCTGCAAAATAATCCTGTAAGAAAAAATAGAGAAAGAAAGATGAGTTTTCTGCAATAGCAGGCAGATGATCTTAATCACCAAAGAGCAGTTCAATCCTCAGCACTGACAGGAAGGTACTGCATAGGCCAGGACTGCCTCTTTTGGTGGCAATACAGTGATAAACCAAGATAGGTGAGTTCTTTAACCACAACAGAACCTTCCCTTCCCACGGCTCCTTAAAAAGAAGAAATACTTAAGACATTTGTATCAACATTTTGAGTGGGGAACAGTAATGTGAGCAAGATGCAGATCTCGGAGAAAAAGTGAACAACAAAAAATTAATTTTGAAAAAAATCACACTTCCTTAACTTTGCAACCATTTAGATGCAGCTTCCTTGCCTTCCAGGAGGAACCTCACATTTGAGGAAAAAAAAAAAAAAAAAAAAAATCACCAGAGGAACATCAATTTGCTTTCCACTCTCCTCATCGAAGTTCACCCCCACTGCAAGTCTGAACACTGTCCTTCAGCCTCTTTTGTTAACACTGCACATTAACATGGAGCTCTTCCCACAGGCTTCTGTGCCAAACACAGTCAGCAGACTCCACCTCCATGGAAATCAGCTGAGCAATTCCACAGCAATCACTTCTCCTAAATGCTGGAAGGAGTCCCAAGTCTGTTTTCTGTTCCCAGTGCTCCACTTGCCAGTACTTGGTACAGTGCAGGTTAGTCCCAAATGCACTCGGCCCTTGGGGAGGCCAAGGCAAACCAAAAGAACAGAAGAATAAACAAAAACCTTTCTGGGTAGTCAAGAGCATCTTAAAGCACCTCAGGCAAAAATTCCCCTGAAGACTCTGCTGGTATAACATGTTTCTGAGTATTAATATTCCCGAAAAATATCTGTGAAAACCTCTACCAAGGGATGTGGTTCTATCCTCCTTCACTGATTGGAAATGACACACGTGCTGCTGACACATGAGCATCAGTTACTTCATTAGGTCAAGGGTAAAGCTCTGCAGAATTAGCATGAGTGATGCAAGCCAAGCCCAAGAGCAGAGCTCCCATAAAGAACTGTCATTAAATCTGGAGTTTTTACACTAAAGATTTTATTTTATATATAAGAGCCTGAAATAAAAGCTCATTAAAGCTAGGCATCAACCATAACAAATCAGCCAAAAAAAAATTAAAGCTGCCCACCTCATTTAACCATATTTTCATATGAAAAATGTTTACAAGGATAGAAAAATAAGCAAACATATGGCTCTTCATAGGAATCCTGCCATACTCAGTCCATGAACCAGACCATGTTCCCTGGAAGAGGATGGAGGTGCAAGGATGCTTGTCCTTAAGACAAGTAAGTCCTTAAGACTTACTTCACCTGTTTAAAGAGCTAAAAAGTTCATTCAACTTTCCACAACAGTTACCATTTGCTACAATTGCTGTTTTAAAAGCCAAACAAAAATACGTAGCTGAAGAAAACTCCCAAGCTGTTTGGACACTGACTAAACTCTGTAATTATTTATCTTCCACAGCCTCTTTTGAGGTGTTTACCTGCAGGTGCAGGACAAGTTACTGAAAGCAATTTTTAGAGACACCTACTGTTCCTACTCTTTATGCTGAGTGACTAGCTGCACATTCTGAGTCAGGAGGTTCAAGGCCAGGCTGGATGGGCTTTGAGCAAGCTGGTGTAGTGGAAAGGTCCCTCCCATGGCAGGAGGTTAGACTGAGATGGTCCATTCCAACACAAACCATCCTGTGATTCTGTAACTGTAGCACCACAAGCAGAGTTCAATGGAGACCATATTAGCTCAACAGAAATGCTGTAAAAACATCTAAAAAAATTCCTCTGAGTAATCAATTCAATTTAAAAAAATCAACTTTATGTGCAGTTTGTATTCTTCTTCCAATGTGAAGCATTCAAATGTAAGTGGTGCTAGAGTAAAAACCATCAGCCGTAGCATTTCTAGAACAAGTAGATTTTGTGAAAATTGCTAAAACTTAACTTGTACCATGGGACCTACAAGCAGCACACTTAAGGAAATGCTGCAAACACAGGCTTCCAATCATTTGTATACAATAAACTCAAGCACCATAACTCACCATTCTTGCACAAAGCCAGTCAGCTGCCTTAGGCTCCACTTCAATGTCAGAAACAGTTTCGTAGTTGGCAAAATCTGTCAAGCTCTGTACCAAGTAAAATCTTGCAGATACCAATTCAACTAAAGTATTACTTAAAAGTACAACACCTCAAACTAATTATATTTTACAACTTAAACCAGTAGCTTGAAAGACAGGAAACACCACAGAGTTATCAATAGTCTGTACACCACAGTGCTTCAGTCTCCAATGATCTGCAAGTCCCATCTGTGCAAAGAATAACCAGACAGCTAAAATAACTTGATTCTACAGATGACTGAAGCAAACAGCCACACAGTTCAAGTTACCAGCAGATTATAAACTGTCTAAACTATTTAGAAATAGATTTGTAGTGTACCAGTAAGCTGACAGAAAACTAGTAGTCACCTTCTCATTTAAAGTAGGCAACCTAAGAAAACATTACCCCTTCTCCCACACACCCCCCTCCCCCCAAAAAAAATTATTAACAGTCTTTGAAAATTGCAGCAGAGGTTTGGTTTTACTGAGATGTCTGATACTTTGAGGGGAAATTTAAAAGTAGTATTATGCATTACAGCAATTCAAACTGTGCAAATAAAGGTCTTGTTTTTTAATTTCTATATAAGCAAGAAGTCAGCTATCATTAACTACAACATGAAGGAACTTCACACTGAAGTTCATGTTGTGTAAGAAAGGGCAACAAACACACCAGACTTCTCCCTGATCTTGTAATATGCAACTTCACATTAACACACAGAATCACAGCTTCCATCAGTTTGTTAGAACCAAGGAATGTTTAAGTACACAGATTCATTATACTTTGATGAGATTTTACTGCTTCTAGTTAATATTTGGCATAACCTGACTCTTAACTGAAACATCAGCTTAGCAGACCCTGATCTAACTAGTGTGTTTATCAAGGCAAGTCATTCAGTCACCATATTCAAAGCAAAAAACTCTTCATGAAATTTTAATTAGGTTTCTGAACTCCAAGCAGTCATGCAAGCTGAAATCAAATGAAGAATGCAAGACCAAACAATCATGCCTAATCACATAATATCTTAGGATATCAACTACTACGTTCATTTTATAATTAATAATATTAAAAGCATTGGATCAGATGTGGCAACTCTTCTTTTCAAAAAAAGAAAGGAAGATAAAATTTACAGATGAGTAGTTTAAGAAAATATCACAGATTTCCTTGTTAAAGAATGTCTTGTATCACAGCTGAGTCAAGTCTGAACACTCCAAGTTCTGTTCAGCTAGAGATATGCACACCAATCTTCATAAAGCCCTAGAAATCACCTTCACCTTCCTTAGCATTTCCTTGAAATACTCCCTTGATATATTCAGAACAGATGAGGTGCAGATTGCAGAAAAACTGTCTGCCCTGATACCAGAACATTCCCAATGTTCCAGTGACCTGAAAGTACCTGATCCTGTCAGCAGACAGCTTAGCTGTCCCACTGCAAAGGGCTGTGTGAAATTTGTCCTTGACCTACAGGGAGATACAAGGGTTATGCTCATAGAACCACCACCAAAGAAAACATTCCTGAACACTGCCTTATACTGGGATAAAGTATACACCTGTCAAACTAATATTAAAAATTAGTTAGCTGTAGTATTTCTTATCTTAACCTAATTTGATAGGAAAAAATTTATTTACTTATCCTTCTACAAGTGAGTGAAATATTGATTGCTTTTAAGTTAAAGTTTTACTGGCTAAATTTACTGAACAATAATTTAAGATAAGCAAAACTCCAAAAGAAGCAGACTAGGGAGAAGATGAGAAAGAATATTTACAAGCATCATCTGTGTATAATCAGATAATTTAGCTAAAATTTATCAGCAGGGCTAAAAATGTATCACATGAGGTCTCCATAAAATGCTTGATACTCTCTGAAAACATGGAGTCAAGGCAAAACCCACTACACTAATCATATGAGCATGTTGCAAGCATGTTCATTAAAACACTGATGCATATCAAGTATGGACCAGCCAGCCAGCAAAATGAATGCAGATAGAATGAAAAAGCAACTCTTTCAACACAAAGGTGCCCATCTCCAGCCAGAGCCCTAGTGAGGATGAGGTGAAATAAAGATGTGATGGAAAACTCAGCAATTTTAACTTTGAATACTTAAAGCTAACACTAATGAGAGACTATTACTGGCTTGTCAGGCCCAACATCAGAGACCTGCTTTAGAACCACAGGTAAGAACAACCAGAAGTGTCACTATGTGTTAAACCAGAACACAACTTTCTGTCTGTTCTGCTTTTACCCCTTTTGTTTCCCATTTCAATCTTACTAAATAAGTCTGTGTCCTGTTTTACTATTTTGTTTGCCTGGTACTGAGGATATAGGGAAAGGAGACAGTTTGGTGAAGGTTAAAAAACCCACTCTGTGCCAGGGGCCCCAAGAAATACCCTGAGAGAGGTGCTTTGGAAGCTCATACACTGAGGAACATTTTTTGCCAAGCTGCAGGTCAGCAGGGCATCTTCTGTTGCCAAAAAGCACTTTCCAGAAGCTACAAATCTGAGTCTTTTCTGGGAGTTATCAACAGCACACAATGTAGCTCCCCACTCAGGCTGTGATTTCTGCATGTAAAAGTGCCCATGAAAGTGAGAGCATGGCCACTCTGAGAGGGAGCTGAGCAGTGTGGACAACAGACAGACACCAGCTCAGCCTTCAGAACACTGTGAAACACTCTGAACATCTGCAGAATGACAACCCTGCGTTTGGCTGAACCCTGCTGTATCTGCAGAGAGAACAATGAAGTGCATGAATAAAGCCCTCTGAGGCTCAGCTGGCAGTTTGATTTATTATACTCACGTTAAGCCTCCAACGTTCATTCTCTGCATAGCTCAGATACAGCAAAGGATTTGGCTTGGACTAACTTACTTTATTTCTATATTCTTTACACAAAATGCCTGTGCTCCTACAAATTTCACTAGTACCACTTTGATATCTAACATGTTGATTCAATGTGAAACATCATAATTAAATACCCTTTTAGCTTCCTCATTCCCACAGGATGCATTGTGCCCTCAGACACGAAACAATCTTATCTGGGGCACTTCTTGTGAAAATTTTAATCATTTTCCCTTTATCTTTCTAACCTTCACTTCTGCAGAAATACAGACCACATTTGTTCTACCTTCTTGTGCTGTTAAACTCTTTACTTGCTGTTCAGACTGAGACATGCTAAGACAGTGTACAAGGAGCAAACTGGTATTACTAAAGGATAACTGCTAGCATGCAAAATTATCTGTACTAAATAAATTTTAAACTAAAAGGTGTGCTGAGATCCTTCCATTCAAATGCCAGCTCAGACAAAGCAATGCCTCCTTCTTGGGAAGTAGAGCATTCCCCAGTTAGACCAGTTCACTACTGTTTTAACCTATGGAACTCACTGAAAGAGAAAAAGCAGGAACATTGTGAAACAAATATAAACAAGTTACTATTGATCAACTGGATCTCAGCACACTCTCATCCATATGCATACCTTATCATTGCTATAAATTGATATTATAACCTTTTTCATGTAAGAATCAATAGGGCAGGAGGGCTTTTTTTGATCTATTTCTGGATTTGTTTTTTTCTATAATCTTTAGCATTGCATGAGGGGTTACAAAATCAATTATTCACCAGTGCAGCCATACCCCCTGCTCTTCTTTCCATCCATCCCACACTCCAACAGTGCATCCAACCAACAATCTGGAAAAGACCACTGAGCCAGGCAATGAACAGTCAGGCCAGCTACCCAAAGAGTTTTCCAATAAATTAGATAAAGTAATTTATGTAAACAATTTATCACAAATAAATCTTACTACCTTCCAGACCTTTCCAGAAAAATAAATAAATCTATCATCACGCAGGTGGAGGCACTAAGATTTTGGGTCATTTAAATATTATTCCATGTCATGCGTGCCAAAGGTACATCTGTATCAACTTGCAGAGAAGTCTGCAACAAAGTGAACAGATTTTTTTCATGTTTTCCAGTCCTGAGAGTTCTGAAAGCACTGACCTTTCCCTCATCCCAGAAGTTCCCCTGACTATGGTGGGCATGCCTTCACCCTTATATATGCTTCTAGTTTGAAGATTTTTACCTCTCTGGAGTATGGAACACTGACCACAACAGAAAAAGATCCTCAGCACGTTCACCAAACCCAAAATGCAGCAGCATGCAACCAGCATACTGACAGTCTATTCAGCTTGTTCTCAATCTGATTATTCACATGTTTTGTACTGACTGCCATCTGCCCACTCCTCCTCCTGTCTGCCTCTGACACAGACTTTGTGGCATCTCATGAGCCTTTTTTTTAGCACTTTTCTGCACACTTCCTTCAGGACACTGCTACACAGAGGGAATAAACTTGATTGTAAGACTGTTTCCTGGAGCTCCCCAGGCATTATATTTCAAATCAATGCCAATTCAGAAAACATTTTGCCATGTAACAGTCAAAAAAGACCTATATACTTACCTTTTGTTTTAAAAACGTTTATATATATCATATGCATGCAGATAAATTATACATATTAAATACATGTATAAATATATTTACATACATATTTAAGACAGGAGATAAATTCAGAGACAAAGGCACTACTCACACTCTTTTTTTCCCCCCATTTAAACTGCAATTTGAGCACTAATCACCAGAAGATACATACCAGAGTAAGCAAACAGGTATTTTTATTTTAGGCAAACAATCCACTGCTTCATAGGACCTGACAGTTGTCTCTATTAACTCCATGGCTGTTGTAGCCAAATCTTATAATGCACTGAAAAGGATGCTGGGATTAATTATGTAGCTCCAATCTGGCCCTTTTATTAGTACCAGGAATGTTCATTCCTCAAGTTATACATGACAGTCACTTAAAACTCCATCTGGCTTTTATGATTTACACTAGGAACTTCCGTGCTAAGAGTTCATAAACATATTAACTGCACTGAGGGTTTTTCGTCCCTCTCTTAAAGCAAAAAAGTTTCCAACAAACAGCTTAAGTATGAACAAACCTGCAAGTGCCTGCTAGCACTTGGAAATTTAGGAAGAAAGAAATAAAGATTCTTTGCTTCTTTACACAAGGCTTGTTTGAAAATTTTGGAGAAATGCAAAAGAGCCTTCTCTTTACTCTCTCTGCTGCTGACCTTTAGACCTGACACCCACTGCATCCGGTGGGAAAATTTTTCCAAGAGCCAGCCTTCTTATAAATATTTTAGCAGATATAAGCATCCAGACCGCATTTTATTTGCCCATATATACTAAAAAAGATACTGATCCATGACAACATATATGTGGACTTTTATATTCACATAAGTATCTGTAAAATATAATTAAGAGAATCCTGAAATCCTGAATGTGCTGCATGAAGGTATTTTTGAAGCTTGGGGGTTTTTTTGTTTTTGTTTTTTTTACGATATTTATTTTTACAGATGCTACAAGTCTCTAAAATACAACTTCATTGCTGCCTATTCTACTGTACATGGTTTTAAAACATATTTGCATGTGCTCCATAAATAACAAAAGCACTCTGAAAAGTCTATGCATCCCTATCCCTATCTTTGGGCAATAAAAGTTAATAGTGAAAACTCAATTTCCTTCTCAAAACAAAAAATTAAGTTTCTGTTAGATTTTGCTAATAAATGTCCTTAAACTTTCAGGAACAGCTTACTTAAAGGAATCTGTTCAGTTTTCTTGAGGACTGCACCTGCTCCTTTTTAGATAGTCAGTCCCCTTGTCAAGTCCTGCATTCCTCTTGTTTCTGCACTACAATGAGAAACTGTTTTGTGTAGTAGGGAGCAGACCACTCTGGAAAGTCACGGAAAGATTTCCGTTACTGCCACAGGGAACATCAGCATTCCTCCCCAGGCACACTTCTCCTCCAGGTCAACCCTTCTTCCTCTGTAGGTGGTTCCCCTGCAGATCTATAAATCACACAGTCTTGTACACAGCTGTGCCAGATCAGTGCTCAGAAGGAAACTTTCCAGCTGCTCCAAACAAGCCATGGAGTCAGACAAGGACAGCCACGTTCACCAAGACAGGTAATCAGGAATTTGGCTCCCTCACACTGCTACAGCACTAACAAAAGAGACAAAGTATGAAACATTAGACACTGTTCAAAGAAGGTGCTCTGTTTACTTAGAATTAGATTATGCTCATTGCTTTACTGCAGGATTTTATGCCAGCAAGTTTCAGCTAGATTTAGCAAGTAAGAAAAACAGAAGAAATGTTTGGCTTTAGTGCTTATAATGGAGGGTTTGTTTCAATTTCACCCATCAAGTGGCAGTACTTTCATTATGCACGAGTAAATGCTAACTGCAAAGACAAGTTTGAAGGATCAGTATCTGAAGACACAATTCCTCCCAAAGACCTTGTAACAAGAAGTGTGCAGTGACAGTGTAATAAAAGCCTTTATCTTCCAGTCTTATCCAGGCTTCTGTTGACACTTAAGTCCTTTGGGTTTTATGGTTGTTTTATCACCAGCCATCAATGTTTTATCATCAGCCATGTAGTGGTCCATCTACGTATGACAGAGATCAAGGCTTCAGTCCAGTAAAACCTCTGCCACATGACTTCACAGTGGTTACAGCTCTATTACCAAAAGGAGCAGGGGACAAGCTGTGTGTCACTCCAAGTTATTCCTCAGATGTCTCTAGGACACTGTCATGCTCCTGGCTCATAGGAAACTTGCAGGCAGACATTTGAGACAGGCAGCAGCTCTCAACCCCTCCCGTAAGATAACGCCAGTGAATTATCATGCATGAGAACAGCAGGACAGGATGTACAGTGTGAGCTTACATAAGACACAAGGCACTGCTGGGAACCAGCACAAGTGAACAGCATAAATGGCTCAGAAAAATGCTGATGTCACTCGTGTACGTTCAGCTTGTGCTGGCCAAGTTTCTCTGCACCCAACACTGGCCTTTCTGGCTGTTTGTAAAACCTTGCAGTCTGCTCTGCTGTAGCCAGATCTTGAAAAGGAACTTGTTTTCAAAACCCTGTGTTTCTTCCTAATGAGAGCTTTCCTTAAGATGAGCAAGAATCTAAAGAAAAACAGAAAATGTAATGGAGAACTGGAAAAAGTGTGTAATTGTGTACACAAACACTTGCTCCTAATACTTACTGAGAAAACAGTTCAAGCACAACTTACCCATTTTAAAACATGACCTCTGCAAACCTACTAAGGTCAATGAGACTTACAGTAGTTACTCAGTGAGCCCTGCTTGCATAAATTAAAGATGCCTAAGGGTAGCTATGAAACCAGGTATTTGATTTTTCCAGGGCACCTACATATTAAGAATTAACAATGAATTGCCATTCTACCAGAGCAGCTTTCAGGTTCATTTTAGAAAAAAAAACACAAAACCCAAACCCAACTGAGTTGTGCTTACCTCCTCCTCAACACAAAAGCTTTCCTATTTAATGTTAATCTGATTATGGAAGTTTCATATTAAATTGAGTAGGTAAGTGAGAAACTATGCATCAAATTACTTTCAAAAAATCCCCAAGGTATGAGGCAAACAATGCTTCTTCCTGGTGTATCCTTCTACAATATTTAAAAAAAACAGAAAACACGATGAGTAATCTAGCTGCACAAGTCAGTATTGTGCAAAACTGTGAAGAGAGAAAACTTATTTCACTCAGGATTTACAGCAACTCTCAGTCGTGTGCTTGGCTGCTTCCATTTGTTTTACAGTGGCTGCACTTCAGAGCAGTGTGTGAACCATGACAGTCAACTCCTTCAGCTCCAGAACTCCTGCATTTAAGTTTTTGCCTATGAAATACTGGAAGTATTCCGATCTTCCACAGAGAGCATCCTGTAAGGTGAGGGGAAAAATACTGTTCCTAGAACTAAGATCGCCTTTTATTACAGGTATAATGAACTTATTGTCACTCCCTTTAGTGTTTTCTTGCCGAAACACCATGTAGTTCAGAGATGTCAACTATCAGGGATAATCTGCCACATTAGAAATTCATGAAGTTTCCTCAGCAGTGCAAGAGGACACCACAAGGGCTTGCCCTAGGCAAACAGAACTGGAAAAAAACCCCATCCATAAACTATTTGCAGTGTGGAACAGCAGCTCTTTGAAAGCACAAACTACATGAAAATATGAAGCACAAGATGACCACAGTGCAAATCATGCAATATCACAGGTTATTAAATGTCTTTTTAAGCAAGCTCGTGTTTCCATCAAAGTGTAGCTACTACAGTTCGCATCCTGGCTAGAGCCTTTCTACTTCTATAATAGAAACACCATCACTATCTACCCATTATTAGTACAGCAGATAAGCATTTCACAGTCATTAGTATGTTTATTTACAGGACGCTTTTGGAAAGCACCGCTATTCCCGATTCAAAAGCAAACAGAGCACTGTGCAGAAAGGCTGATCCAAGGTCACAGAGTAAGTCTGTGGTAAAGTAAGAAACTTCACCTGGTTTTGCCTTCCTGCAACTAATACTTTCTATTAATGAGTCACTGCTGCTCTTCTAAATTATTCTTTCAGCAGGAAGAGACAACAGACTGCCTGTGGCATTCAAACTCTACATGCTAATAGCAGCTCTGCTCCAGGGTTTGCTAAAAAAAAAAAAAAAAAAAAAAAAAATCACACCCAAGGGCCTTGTTCTGTGCTGTCACAGAATCCTGCTTGTGCTCTAGGCTGCTGTGGGGGAAAAAAGGAACATATATATATATATATATATATATATATATATTATTAGGTAGCCTGCCTCGTTTGTGACCCAGCTCTTTCCCTAGAGAAACAAAATCCAGTCCTTGAACAGTTTTAGTCCCTCATGCCGCAGACCACCGGACAAGGGCAAAGTGCAGGGAGGAAGGGACAGTCAACTGGGAGACAAGTTATGCAAAGCTGGGGGCCGGGCGGGGGCAGCGCTCCCTAAAGCCCGTAGGGAAAAAAAACCCACAAAAACCCCACTGCTGTTGGCGGGTCACGGAGGTCACAGCCCCGGGGGCTCCGGGGAAAAGGACCCGGCACGGGGGGAGCACCGGGAGGCTGCGGGCACAGCGCAGGGAGCCCGCTCCCAGCTCCCCCACCCCGGGGATGGACGGCCGGCCGCGACCCCACACGCCGGGAGCCTCCAACAGGCGCTCCCCGACCCAGCCCCGGCCCGCTCCTCACCGCTGTCCCCCGCCCCGAGCTCGGCCCCGGAGCGCCGCTCCTCCCGTACCTGTGCGGGGAGGCGGCGGGGAGCGAGGGGCTGCCTCGCCCGGCGCGGGTCCCGCGGAGCCTCCCGGCGGGGCCGTGCCCGTGGCCGGCCGTGCCCCGCTGCCGCCGCCGCGGCCCCGCCGCGCTCGCTGCCCTCGCCTCCCGTTTGACCTTTCCGTGTCTCCGCCGCCCGTCCCCGCCACCCTCTGACGTCACCGCCATGGCAACCAATCCCCGCCCTCTCCCGGCCCCGCCCTCCAACCCCGGGCAGGCGCGCACGCGCGGGAGGGGGCGGGGCCGCGCGCCCCTCGCGGCCAATGAGCGCGCGCCGGGGGCGGCCTGGCCCCGCCCCCTCGGAGTCACCCACAGGGCACGGAACCGACAACAACTGTATAATGTTGATACTGCACATACTTATATATGTGTGTGTGCGTATATATGTGTGTGTATGTAGATATATGTGTGTATATATACATGTGTATGTGTATGTGTATGTGTATGTGTATGTGTATGTGTGATGTACTTTCCCTTTTTCCCCCCACAGCAGCCCAGTGCACACGCAGGATTCTTAGTACAGAACAAGGCCCTTGGGGGTGTTTTTTTTTTTTTTTTTCAGCAAACCCTGGAGCAGAGCTGCTGTCGGCTGTAGGGTTTGAATGCCAGGGTCACTCTGGTATTCCTATGGGCTCTTGTGCCCGGGGAGTGGAAGATGTGGGAGTGTGAGCGCTCAATCCTTCATGGAGCCAGTTCTTCATGGAGCCAGTTCTTCAGGGAGTCAGTCCTTCATGGAGCCAGTCCTTCATGGAGCCAGTTCTTCAGGGAGCTAGTCCTTCATGGAGCTAGTCCTTCATGGAGCCAATCCTTCATGGAGCCAGTTCTTCATGGAGCCAGTTCTTCATGGAGCCAGTTCTTCATGGAGCCAGTTCTTCAGGGAGCTAGTCCTTCATGGAGTCAGTCCTTCATGGAGCCAGTTCTTCATGGAGTCAGTCCTTCATGGAGCCAGTTCTTCAGGGAGCCAGTTCTTCAGGGAGCTAGTTCTTCATGCACTCAGTCCTTCATGCACTCAGTCCTTCATGGCATCAGTCCTTCATGGCATCAGTCCTTCATGGAGCCAGTCCTTCATGGAGCTAGTCCTTCAGGGCGCTAGTCCTTAATGGAGTCAGTCCTTCATGGAGCCAGTCCTTCGTGGAGCCAGTCCTTCATGGACCCAGTTCTTCATACACTCAGTCCTTCATGCACTCAGTCCTTCATGCACTCAGTCCTTCATTGAGCCAGTCCTTCATGGACTCAGTTCTTCATACACTCAGTCCTTCATGGAGTCAGTCCTTCATGGAGCCAGTTCTTCATGGAGCCTTCGTTTGGCTCAATGGTCCCTGGTAATCCCTTCTAACTCAGGATGTGCTCTCTGATTCTGTCCTGTTCGGTTCTGTGAATTTAAATGCTGCCTTTTCTGTGCACACATTTACACAAACCCAGCTTGTGCCATCAAAGTTTGCCTGTTCCTTTCCATCTCTGGTGTTCTTCCACATCCCATGGCATTTAAGTATTTCCCCAAGGGTCAAGCTGCCTCTCCAGTGTCACAACTTAGAGCACGTTCCCATTGTTTAGAGAACATATGGGTAATTGCTTTTTCTTTTCTCAAAATACTTGGCATAGAAATCATATATGTAATATGTATAACATATGGAAGGCTGCATATTTCAATGCCTCAGTGCACAATGTCTGCATAAATGTTTTATGTGTAAATGCTTTGCTTCAAACACTTGTCAGCTGTGAGCATGTGCAGTTTGCAATGTGTGTAAGGTCAGTGTGTTTGACTCTGGGTTTGTACTTTGTTTCATGAAAGGTGTGTGCATTATCAGCATGTTCCATATTTCAGGCTTTAAGTCAAGATAAGTAGGCAGGCATGATATTTAAATACGCTATCAATTAGCAATTACACTGCCTTTCATCTGCCCGACATGCAGAACACACTGCATACTTTATGTGTGCCACTTGCTGCCATTTTTGGAGCTGTGACAAATTTCAGATTATTTTAACCAGAATACTCATTCAGAAATACAATCCTATATTCATCAAAAATACAAGCTGAGATGTGTTCATCAAACCTTTCCTGAAGGTGGATAAAAGGGCATGGATACAGTTTTCCTGCCTTTGAAATGCACAATACCTTTTTTCCAGAGTATTAAAAAAACAGTTTAAATCCTATCACAGCATGACCAGGATCTGCAGTATGAATTCATGAATTATCTGAGTCTTGCTCATTTAAAGGCAGAGTTTTAATAAGGAAATAATTTTGAAGAGACATTTTTGGCTATCACTGAATGTGTGACATGGCTTATTCCTTATCAGCCCAAGTGGATGTAGTGTTGTATTACTGACTGATAATGCTGTGGTTGTGGGTTTGATACCTGCATGGTATCACGTGGTATTCACTTAAGAGCTGGACTTAGTGATCCTTGTGGGTCCCTTCCAACTCAGAACATTCTGTGATTTTGTGAAAACTCTGCAAGTGGCTGCTGTTCAGAGCAGGGGTGTTTGGGGGGAAGGTGACTCTTGTGTGGTGGGCAGTGATACCAGCCTGTCTCAGGAGCCACGTGTGCTGGCTTTGTACAGTGGTTCTGCTGGGTGCCAGCTCTGCTGGACTTTGATTTTTCAGGGGCTCCTTTAATTCCAGTCTCCAAGCCATGAGCCTGACTGTGGCCAGCTTGCAGGAGTGTGGAGGGGATGAATTTGGCCAGTCAGGAGCAGCCAGGAGTGACTTTATTCCAAGGTACCAGACAACCATCTGGGCTGGATGTGCCTGTCAGCCTGGACAAACTGCATGTCAAGACACCAGGACTTGGACTCTCATATTTGTAATGCTGGAAAACTGCAGTGTCTCTGTTACCAACCCCCAAACCAGGAAGAAGACTTTGAAAAGCAAACTTTTAGGAAGGGCATAAATACATGGGCCAGCAGGGATGTATCAGTATGACCTCAGTGTTTCCTTTCTGCACATCCCCTGTTGCTCCCCAGTTCAGCAAGGAGAGCCCTTTCTTTTCTCTCTGGGGGTCAAGTGGTGTAATCAGTGTTTGTGGGGGACATAAATACAGTCCTCAGCATAAGTAAATTCAAACCAAATACACTTCTTTGGCATTTTTATCTATGAAATCTTTAAAAAAGCCAAGATAAGCCCACAATGACTAATTGAACGTGATGAAAGGGGATGGCAAAACAATGTAGGTGAGGGAGGAGATGGAGAAATCAGTCTTGAGGAAAGATCTGGCACCCACAGGGCATGAGAGAGCCAGAGCTCATCGGTTCAAATATAATCTTCCAGACAGGGAGGGGGCAAAAAAAAAAACCAACCCACCAAGGTCTCACATTCTTGCACAGAAAATTCCAGGATCCCACACCTGATTTCCATGAGAAAGGCCACTTCTGGCATTGACATTCTGCTGCATCGAGTGCCTGCCACAGACCTCCTCCTCAATGCAAGGCTGAAAGAGGAGGGGAGGAATAACCTCTGCTTTCCAAAGGGGCTGGAGCTGCCAGAGAGGCCCGTGGAAAGCCAATTGTGCAATGAGGGAAAACGGGGAGGGAGGATCCCTGCCCATAGACACAGTGAAACGCCTGTCGACAATAAGTGGGAGAAGGGCTAAGAGGCATTTTGGTGCATTTATACAGATGTCGAGTGAGCTCTGACGAAGCTGTTGACGAGGACACTGATGTGGGGTTGATTTTGAATGCTGAGGCGTGTTGCACTCAAGCCTTCCCTTCATATGCATAACATCCATAAGTGCTGCTGGTTTCAAATCCCGGCTGTCACAGAGGTTTTGAAGCACTTCTCATTCGTAGATCGTGGAGTGCTTTACAAAGAGAGAGCTATAAATAAGATGGATGGGAAAGTGAGGAATTGAGAGGAGCTTTTAAAGGGCAATGGATTGTTTCTTTAAAGGTTTATGTGGATAAGAACTAGATAAGAACTATCATTTTACTGAATATAAAATATTTTGCAACGGCACACTGTGTCAAATTACTTGTGCATAGTTATTTATATTATTAAGGCAAAGTTTTGTCATGCTGTGTCCAAATTGTCTCTAGCTAAGCTTTTGGAAAACACAAAAAGAAAAGCACTCATTGTTAGATTTTAACATAGTGCATGGATGTTTTAGGCACTTTTAAACTGAACAGATCAAAACCTTTTATTCCCAAATGCCAGAAATCCAGTGATATTTATGAAACTATGTAATTTGACCTGTCTGTTTTACATGTTCCAAAAGGTTTATTATAGGCAGCTTTCAAATTAAGTGGGTTGGAACATTTGATGCTCTCTTCCCTGCTTTCAAAGGCTGTGCAAAGTCCACAGTATATAACAGTATACTGTTAAAGGGGTGGCATTTTGGTTTTATCACAAGGTATGCAGAGAAGGAAAGGATGGCACCCTGATCCTGATTCCAGCTTTATGATCCAAAGCAGCCATTTAATTTCTGCCTCTTTGTCTTCCCCCTCCACGGAGCTGGGTACAATAGTTCCTTATTCTCCAAAGTGGCACGAAGCTTCACTGACCTTGAGAAAAGGAAGGGGTAAATTGCCAACAACAGGGAGAGAGTGAGGAAAGCACTGTAAACAACTCTGTGTTCATACTCACCTGTGTGGGACCATTTTACCACTGATGTTCCACTGCACCACAAACGTGGCTATTTTGGGAAAGCCTTAAACACTTTCAGTACATTTGACATAACATTATTATATAACCAGGAGGCAGCCACAGACTGATGGCTCAGCAATGTTTTATGCAGCAATCCTTTCACCCAAGGGTGACCTTGTAAGTGAATAATCAAAGCCATATTCTACTCACAATTGCACCTGTGCTGCCACTATTTACATTGCAATAGCACCTGAAGGCCCCATTGTATAAGGCACAGCAAACCTGGAAGAGACTGGAAATGGGAGGGGAAGCAGTAACAGACACAAAGTATTTGTCTCAAGGTCATACACCAGAAAAGTAGCTCTGGCAGGAGAAAAGATCATGTCTCCCAAGTGCTATGCCCCATGAACAAGAATTTTTAGGGATAAAAGGACATATTTACTTCTGGGAATACAAATATAAAATACAAAATACTGGAAGATCACAATATTTGCAGCAGGATTTGTTCTTTGTTTGTTCTTCTTGCAGGCTGTAGAAGTGCTTGTTTGGTAGTTTGAGGGTTCGGCTTTTTTTCTTAGACATTGTAATATTTAGCAAATATTAAATTGCAATTTAATTATCAATGCCCTTGTGAGAAGTGTGATATTATCTGAAGTACATTATTATTTTCCTAATAATAGACACAAAAGGTCAACACTTTTATGTCAGATTTTTTTTTTTGTTGGAAAAGTTAATCATTCCTGAAGTGAAGCTGCTTTTGTAGTGCTCTTTTATAGGGCGTGAAACAATGAATCTTCAAGTCACACTCCCCACTTTCTACCCAGTCACTATCAGCTCTGCTTTGGTTTGATCTAACCAGATGGTATCTCACAAGATGCTAGACATGAATATTTCATATGGTTTAGAAACTGTTTTTCCTCACTCTTAGTGGTAAAATGTGTTGATTTAAGACTTTTCACAACTTGAGATACTTTCTGGCCTGGCGCCACAACTCAGGCCAAAGACAGCTGAGCATTGTTGTCATCTCACAATGTGGGAAGTAGAGGATGTTTTGAACTGCTGGAAAAATGGAGCTGAAATTTTCCATTGAAAGAAAAAAAAAAGATCATTGTTCAGACAGCAATCTTCCAGTCAAGCTGTACTTAAGTTACATTTTTTTGGACATAAGTGGAAGTCAGAGGCATTAGATCAATGCAATTTTTGAGCCATTGAATCAGCAGCCAAGTTAATTTCAAATCTCTGAGCCAGCAAACACTTTGCTTTCATTCAAAGTTGGTTTTATTTCAGCCTAGGCCATTTCTAACACTGCTTTCTTGTTCACAGCATCAAAGTCTTTAGCCACTGTATCCTGTGATATAACTCAATTAACAGTCACCTTCCTTTCCCTCTGACTTTGCTTTTGCTCCACTTTGGAGATTTGAGTGATTCCTTTTGATTTAGGTCGGTGTTGGTTTTAGTGGATAATTGATATCAAGTTGCAAGTGCTGCACTGAAGCTCTGGAGCTTGTAAAACCAGTTCTTCTGGTTTCTTCAGCTGCGCATGAACATTTTTATTTTAGCTTTTCAGCCACAATCCACCTCCAGATTAAGGCACACACAGCTTGATTCATTTGCCTGCACATAAAACTTCTGTGCCATTTAAGATGTCCTAGACAACTACAGCTCCTGCTTCAGAAGGCCACAAGTCCACTGTAGGTCCTGTGTAATTTCTGACAGTCCCATAATTGCATCTGAGATACCCTGGGGCATCTCCAGTGACTCTTGGCACATGCACTTCAATTGGTTAAATGTAATGGGCTCTGTGCAGGTATCTCCCTCTGGGCTGGGTGTCTGTCTTCCCACCAGAGCCAACAGCCACCCAGCCAGCAGAGCCTCGAGAGCTCCCAGCTGACCAGGCCTTAAATGTCCACACTGGGTATGGGATCATCATGCTTTTCTGGTGGACATTCAGTTGACACGTTTCCTTCAGCAGGGTGTGTTTTGCTCTTTCATGTACATGCTGAAATCTAATCTAAACAGTCTCTGCACACCAGAGGAGGAGCCACATAGGAGGAGCTAAGTAGCAAAGGATTGAGGATCCAGAACTTTCTTTTCAGCTAGAAGGCTAACACCTAGGCAGGCAAATTCCCAAGCAAAAATCCTCCTTAACCCAGCTGTGGTGTTTCTCTGTCCCCCAAAACAAGCCTTGCAATCTCCTGGAGTGGCGGATGGTCCATTCACAGAAATGAGCAGCTGTAGTCCCTCAAGCCACACTTTATGTCAATGTACATCTGCTCTGGTTTAATTATGTTCTCCATCACATGGTACTCCTGTTAGGCACACACTCCACATGGAATCTGTGAAGTGTAGACCCCCATGTATTATCACTGGAAGTAAGAAGTATCAAATATCAACCCCTCTTCAGGAAGATGTGGGAGACAAGTGGTGGCAATGGTGGAAGAAGAGCTGGGTATTGAAATCAGAGATCCAGGATGATACAGAAGATCAAGCAGATGTAGCACAGGGCAGAAGAAAATAAAAAAGGACTACAAATCAGATGGACTGGAGTACATGGAGATAAAGGAGAAGAGGGAATAGCATGCTACTTGAGAGGCAGTGTCAGACAATGTTGGAAAAAACAGAAGATGAGAGTAGAAGAAGGCGTTGGTCCTTTGGCTGGACTATGGTATCACCCCAGGACACCAGCAGAACAAAGTGTTGAGATTAACAAGAAATCTGTGAAAGCAAAGGAAAACAGTTAGGCTGTGTTTATCAAAGCAATTTAAAGAGCAGTGTAATTCTGCCCTGATGGCACAACAGCATGGGGGTCACAGCATCTCTGCCCTCTGACACACCAGCCCTGCAGGGCCAGAGGCAGAACAACTCCTGAGTGAGTGAGTCCCACTGCCTGCTATTATGAACAGCCTCATGAGCAGGTTCAGACCTGTCAAATTTTGTCACAAAAGTAGTTTGGATGCCCCCCAGTCTCAACACACTGACATCTCTGTTCAGTTGGCTACAAATCTGCACTATTTTTTTTTCTGAGACAATTTTACTCCCTGTTGCTTCACCAGAATTGGCTTTTCACTTATATAGTTTTCCCCACTGTTTCCCTCCTTGTTGTATTTTTAGAAAGCAGTCATGTTCCCTTGCAGCCACTCTTCTGCCAGACTAAACAAGACTTCTTATGAAACAGGACATTATAAAATTGGCCCTCCATTCCCATGGTCCTTCAAAAACCCTTCCTTTCACCTAGTCCACACTTGAACTTGTCTTTTCTGATCTCATTCAGTCAGATCTGGGCACAGTTTTTGAGAGAGGCTCGAGGGACAGAAGTGTTTGTGGTGGCCACAGCTGCACTCCAGAGGTTTCAGAGTCCTGCTTTCAGTCATTCCATGTGTAAGGATCCATAGCATGTCTCAATCATGGTCCCTTACAGGCCATTTCTGCCCCTCCCAGTGGAGTACTTGATGGGCCGTGGCCCTCCAGGCTCAACCATTTCCCTCAACAATGCAGGACCGCGCAGATCCTCTGGCTGCAGTTAACTTGCCTCCAGGAGGGCTGTGATTCCCCCTTCTCCTCATTCCCAGCAGTGTGGAAACCCTTTGCATGGGATGAGTCAGATTCATACCTGTATGTGGATGGCAGCTCTCACCTTCTGCTTAGTTTTGGATCCTCCACCTGGTCCAAGCCCAAATGCTTGTAATACATGGGGGAGAGGTTCTGCCACACAGCACTTCTGCAGCTCTGTGCGGGATCCCAGTTCCACCAGCCCTCCAGCAACTTCAGGAACACAGGAATTGTTGTCCAGTTATACTTTTCCTGCAGGGAGAATTGCCTGCTATGCTTCCCTTGAAAAGACAGTCTTTTTTTTTCCTAAACACTTTTTTTTTCCTAAATATCAGAACACAGCAAAGTATATGTTGAAAATAAAGGAAGTGTTACCCCCAAGGTCATCTATCTTTATGATCTTACTAACTTTCTTTATACCACCTTTATCTTTATTGCAGTTTTTCCTCAGGAGGATTTAACCTTCAGACTCCTTATTCTAAGCATGGGAGTTCTTTTGCAGTGGCTGCAAATATTCTTCCTGAGTTATATTACTTTTTTTCCTTTTTAAAACTAGTCCACCACATTTTTGTTTTATAATCACAGTCATTGAAGTGCTGGTCAGAAGAGACTTCTGGAGGTCTCTGGTCCAACCGCTCACTGAAAGCAAGTATTGTACTAGCACCTGCTGGGATAAGCCATGGCTTTGACCTTTAAAAATCCCCAGGAGCAGCAAATCCACAACCCCTCTGTGGAAACCTGTGCCTGGACTTCATCACCATCCAAGTAAAAAAGATTGTCATTTTGTCCAACCAGAATTTTCCATGGTGCCTTTTGTGGCCATTGTTTTTCCTTATCCTGTCTCAGCCAGGGCTGAGAGCATTTGTCTGCACTGCCTTTGCATCTCTCATTTTGCTGTAGCTGTAGACAGTTCTCAGATGGTCCCAGACTTCACTCTGCCAGAGAAAACAGTCCCAAAGGGTTCCCCTGGGTGAAAATGGGGGTTATGGTCACAGAATCATAGAATATCGCAAGTTGAAAAGTACCCATAAAGATCTTGGAGTCTAACTCCCTGCTCCTTGCAGGACATTCTACCACAGAACCTGGTGAGTAGGAGCATCATCTGGATACTCTGCTTGCTCGAGGGGCTCAGATGTGCCCTGTGGTGGCCAAACCCTGCCAAAGCACCAGCCTGACCAGGCCACCTCCATTGGAGATGCCCCTTGGCTCATTGCTGAGGTCACTGGAGCAAAATCTAGCCTTGAGAAGTTTTCATGGACTCTGATAAGTGGAGGGCATATGGAGGTAAAGTTCCTTACAAAACTTTTAATACTGAAGTCTCTCGCCCAGAACATCCAATTTTCTGTATTTTAGAAATTGATTGTTCTAATTTGTCTTCTAATAAAAACAAACCCTTAATCATTAACTCTCTTTTTGTGGTCTGGTATGCTCACCCTCAGGACCATTTACAAGTGGGTCAGCACGATGGCTTTGGCTCTGCTCTGATGCCATCACAGGATGTCAAACCTGTCATCACATCTCGGCCTTGTCACACCTTGGCTGTCCTACCAGAAGGACTTTGCTGGAGATCATTGTAGTCTCTGCTCACTTCTGAGTCCCCTTCACAATAGAGAGTAATCCATCTCACAGAAAACTGTGGAAAAAAAAGTTATTTCTTGCTGCAGACTGTAATTAGATTATCTTTAGTTATTACTGCACTCTCTCTGCTGAATAGATATGCTTTTATCCTCTTCTCTTTTTAATTATATGGCTAGAAATCTTTTACTGTGATATATCTTTTGTCTTGCTGTGTTAACTATTCTCTCTAACGTTTCCCTAGACCAGAACAACATCTGTGTACACCATGGAAGCCACAGTTCCCATCAGGTTTTGATGAATGGACCTCCACCAACCTTCAGCATTCCTTGCAGAACCCCATGCACTGCTATTACCTAAAAATTAATTGGAAACATTATTGAAAACCTTGCTTAATGTAGCTCCAGAGACTGGCTGAGAATTAATGACTATGGCAATCTCTACCCCATCTGAAATTTCTTCTCTAAAACCTCAAATGCTAAGGAGAAACTGGATTGAGAGCAGAGGGAGTGATTCAGCCCCAGCAACTGAGATGCAGTCCTCAAGGGTGATGTGTGACACTCTCTTTTACAGTGTGTCTTGGTTTGAAAGACAGGTGTCTGCTAAGGAAGGCAGGAATCTCTTTTGAAATGGAAAATGTAAACCCCCTCCCTCCAAATATTATAATTTTGAAATTAAGGAGCTTTTAGGAAAAGATATTGGGATAGAAATAATTTTTTAGTAGGAAAATTTAAAAAAATACAGTAATGCAAAACAACAAAAAACTGGCAGAGTCAGAATACAGCCTGACACCCCATTAGTCAGTCAGAGTGTTGGTATCAGTCCCATTAAATGGTGGCTACAGTTCTCCTGCAGTGACAGATGTGGTTCTGTTGAAGCAGTGCTCCTGTAGAAGGGTTGTTGTTTTGCTCTGAAGGTCCAGTGGGGATGGAGATGGGCCTTTTCTCTGGGAATTTAATGGAAAAAGGCTGTTCTGATGTTCCATATCTCAGTTTTTATCTAGGTAGGAAATGCTTGACTCCTCCCCCTGGGTGGAGCATCTCCCAATGGGATGATGTAATTTTATCAGTGAGACTCAATGGCCCATTAACAGAAGATATCTTCCTGGAGGAAGGATGGGTCATGGAAAAGCTAAAGAACATTGCTCCACCTGGTTTTAATAGCTGGCCCATTAACAGAGGATATCCCCCTGGAGTTATGAGGGATGGGTCATGGAAGAGATAAGGAACACTGCTCCACCTGGTTTCAACAGATGGTGATAGAATACATACTGCTGGTTACATCTTTCATTGCAACCTAAGAAACAGTTTCAGATACCTGCTGATAAGGATATTTTAAACAGACAAAAGTTTTTTGGCATCAGCCATTTTGCCAAAGCACCTTTCTTTTGTAAAAAGTGATCATATTCGTTAATTTACCTTCTTGGTTAATTATTTCAGGTATCTGAAAATATTGTGAAGATTGGGGTTTTTCTACAGTGATCAGTGAGACAAAATTTCAAAAATAAACAAAATTTGAAAAATCCACAAAAGAAGCAACAGTGGGGCCATTATCTTGCTCTGGGCCGACCAGCATAGCTGGCTATAGCTATATTTTTAAATTTCTACCATTCAAAACAGGATGGGCTCATGCAGGCTCCACCATCTCTTGCATGGTGTGCAGGAATTCTTTGGGAAGACACTAACTGGCTGAAACGGCAACATCTCTTCTCACAAGATAGGGAGAATTCAGTCCCAGTGCCCAGGAACTTTCCCTGCATTTTTCCATCTGTTTGTGTGGGTGTAACCTGCATGACAGGCCTGGTAATTTATATTAAAATAAATTATGTATTTAAAAAACAGGGGAGGGGTGGATCCACAACTGTAAATCAAACACTGCAGTTCCGATACGTGTAAAGATATTTGTAAAGAAATTCATTATTTGCTCCATCCCTATGAAAAGCTGCCAACATGGAATTGTTAAGAATAAAGCATATCCCATTAATTCAGTGTAGTTCTTTAGCCCAGTTGGAAAAGGCAAAGCAGTTTTGCCTTGGCTGTTGTAAAAATCTTGCCACAGCCCTGTGGAAATGTCTTCTGTGACAGGCAAAGAGAACTGGTCTGGATGGGCTCTGCTTAACCCAGGTGATACCCCACATCAGCACATGTCAGATCCCAGAGGCCACTTTCTATGAGACATGAGAAACTGGATGGAAGGCAGAGCTAAAATGTCTGGCAAGGAAGAATATCCTTCACCAGAAGAAATCACTGTAAGTTGAGAGTGCAACTGCCTGGAAAAGTCATGCTTAAGGAGGAATTATAAATTACTCACTTTACACCAGCAAGGTCATTTGGGGCTGACAGGTCTGCCCCAGTACCAGAATGGTTGGATGTTGTTGTTGCCAAGTTTCCTGGTGATACAGGGCTTACTCAGATACAATTTCCGTAAGATAATGTTCTGGGAAAAGAGGCAAGTGTTTGGAAGAGTGTTAGAATTCAAGTAATCATGATAACTTTGAGAAATAGCCTAGAACCGATAAAGCAAACTTCAACAAAAGTAAGTGCAAAATGTTCTACCTTTGAAAGAAATACAAAATCAATAAAAATCCAAAATAGTCAATATTAGTCAATGCCCCAGTATATTAAAAGAAAGAGTACAGGGCTGTATTAGACCAGGGGCTGAATATAAGCCAGCAGATAAGATGCTGTTGAGCCATTCTCGTGCATGTCACATGTAAGAGATAAAGACCATTATTCCACTCTATTTAGCAGGGGCAAGACCTTTTCTGGAGTGTGTGTCCCGTTTTGGGCACACATACTTTAGGAAGTAAAGGTTGTGTATGTGCACACAGACAGCTGTGTGCACAGGGCAGAGCTCAGCAGAGCCACAGCAGAGCTCAGACATTTCTAGTGTTACTCTATGGAGAAAGGGTGACCAAAGCACGATTGTTGGTTTAATAAAAACAGCATAAAAATGTGGATGTGGAAACAGGCTTCCAACAGGGAGCAGTGCTGCAAAGGGGTAATCACTGTTTGTTCCCAAGACCAGGACTAAGGAGGCATTTGTTGCACACTAAGAGAAACTTTGCTTGGACATTAGGGAACAATCAGCAATGAGGAGGGTGGGGACGTGTAACTGGGAAGGCTGTGAAAGCCAGGATGGGTTCAGCAGGCACCTTTGGAGGGCATCAGCATCTTTCAGTCACCTCTGAGTGAGGAGATTGTGTGATTTGACTTCCCCTCCTGCACTGTGGTTCCTGAGATAGGAACCTCCCCATTCCTCTGCTTTTTTTCACCTCCAGAGCAGGGCAGGAGACATTTCCAGCTAACACACATTTCCAGCTAACAGGAGGTGGCTCTGCTTTTTCTGTTCTCAGTTGTCTATTAATATCCCTTAGGGTATCCTTAAACTTTACATTGAATTCACATTGATAATGTTTTTGGAGTAAGAATTGCTACTTTTTTTTTTTCACTTGGTACAATTACAAATGACTTTTTTTTTTTTTTTTTTTTCTTTTCTTTTCTTTTTTTTTTTTTTTTTTGAGTTTTTGAGTGAATATTCTGTCATTTCCAAGAGCTGGGATAAATTGAATATTCCACACTGGCATAACAGTAATGACATTACCTTCCTTGCTGGTGCCCAGTGTAACAGTATGTCTTTGTCTTCCAAAGTCTCTCTGCTTTTCCTTATCACCACATTCACCCTCTGGAAGCTGGCCAGATCCACGTCCTCTGGCCAAGGGGATCTGACAGGGTGAGAGAACAGAAAAGCAGTGTTCTCTCTGCAGTCCTGTGCTCTCAGGCAGGACAGCCAGGTCAGTAGCAGTTTCTCTGAGGGAGGCTCACAATCACAAAGCAGCTTGTCAAGGCAGAGACAGTGCTGGAGAAGCAGAAGGCCTGGAGGACAGATGCAGCTCACACCATTTTCTCATCCTAAGGAAAAGACACTAAGAAGTAAATGCACAGCCTCTCATTAATTCTAGACCTCCTCTGGAAGATGCATTATGTTTTCATATGTTTGCCTATTTCTGCATTATATTTATGGACATCCTTTATCAATGAGTGTGAAGAGCATATGAGAATTGTAGAAGCACAGTGAAGTTTGGGTTGGGAGGGACCTTAAAAATCACCTAGTTCCAAGCCCCCACCATGGTCAGGGATACCTTCCACTACACCAGATTGCTAAAAGCCTCACCCAGGCTTGAACTCTTCCAGGCATGGGGCATCCAAAGTTTCTCAGAGCAACCTGTTCCAGTGCCTCAGCACCCTCACAGGAAGAAGTTTCTTTCTGACATCAAATCTAAATCTCTCCTCTTTCAGTTTAAAAAGATCCCATGCCTCATCCTATCACTATCTGGCCATGTAAAATGTCTCATGAGAATAACAACAGAGCAATCACAAGATACAGAAGCAAGGGCAGCAATTTCTTCTTTCAGAATATTCTTTCTTAAGATCTCTCAGCTCCTCCACCCTTTGATTAGCTGTTCTCTCCCACCCCTGAAACTGCATTAATTTGCTGGCACACTTTGGGGATGGTAAGTGTTGAAACTGTGGTTTTAAAGCCAAGGAAAATCCTCCCAACTCATGCCCAGGAAGTCAGGTGTTGTCAAAACAAACATTGCTATTTTCTGAGCTGCCTCAATTTGCACCTTCCTATGTTTGTCTCCTCCTTGCCCGGCAGGAGAGCAAACCTGAGGCTGTGTTCAGCAGGCACACCACCTTCCCAACGTGAGCTTTGTTTAGCCCTGAAGAGGAGGGAATGTGACCTTTTCTTGTCATTTGTGGCATCTTGCAGTTGAAGCTGTGCATGGGTTGTCCCGTCCCAGTTTGTTCTGTCACAGCCTGCTGTGCACTCTGGGTGTGTGTGCCAGTGCTGCTCCAGGAGTGCTGAGACAGACACAGGCACAGATGCACTGGCAGGTTTCAGAGATGGATTTTCATTGTGCCAGGGACTGAAAAGCAAGTCAACATCAGCTCAGCCAGTACAGAACTCTAACTCATGGCAATGCACACAAGGTTTGTCTCATCTAAAACATTATGGCAATTATCTCACCTGTGTTTTCCTTCCCATATGGATGTGGGTGAGCTGTATTGTATTGCATTGTGCTCTTCTCTTGCAGCCAAGCTGCTTTGTACACTTTATCTTACTAATGACTGGAGCTCATCAGCAGCAGAGAGGGAGGAATTTGCACTCCTTGAGGCAATCATCCAAAACCTCTGTGAGATATCTTAAGCTTTGTGCAATTCAGAAACTAAGGAGGGGCCCCTGTGCAAATTCCAAATTGGGAAATTTTCAACTCTAATGATTTTTAAAAATTATTTTTAAAAGTCAACATACCTGTGTCTTAGCCAAAAAACTCATAAACTTTCTGGGAATGCCTGCAAAGGATCAGGCAGTACAGAAAGGGGTGCTGAAGCTTGGAGGAGCTGGGGATGCTCATGCCAGGAATGCTCTCAGAAGCAAAGTCTGGAGGATTCAGAAGCTGGTGCCAGTGAGTTTGGCCACCTGGCACGCAGGTTTGGATGAGATGCCCAGCTTGCTGACAGGTGGTTTTCTTCCTGAGCATTAGCCCTGTCAGCACAAACCCATTAATCTGTTTTAAATAAATGTCACTGTAAGTACAGAACCTGGCCTGGCTCTGATGAAATGCTAAGAACCTCCATCCTTTTTTCCATGAAACCAAACTTGCAGGTGGTCTCTCCTTTCAAGAATTTGCTGCTGTTCTGTGAAGAAGTAAAAAGAAACTCTAAAAGGTTGTAAAAAGCCCATGTATTCCCTAAAGATTATCTGACCTCATGAAAGAAAAGGTATAGTTTCTCTTCTCTTTTTTATTAGTATTTTAAAAGTGGTATTTAAATAGTATTTTCTCTCTCACAATTCAGGGGAAATATCAAAACTAAAATGGTGCATATAAAAGAACCCTCATTTTTTCACAACCTCTGCATCTCTGGAAAATACCCAAACAATCTAACTGGATGAAAAACACAAAACAAGAAAACCAGGGTTGGTGGCTCATTGAATTAACAGTAAAAAAAAATCAGACATACCAAGAAATTTCTTGTTATTTTCAGTGCTGCTCCATATGTCATTTTTGTGGAGCACTATGTTGTAGTGATGCCCTGCTGATGTGGTAACAGGAATGATCTATAAGTATTGCCATTATAAACCTCATTTTTATAACCTGGATGTGAACATTTGCTGTTACTTGGTATCTGTTATAAAAAAATTCAATTTTCTTTTTAATGACTTGGTAATTTTTCAAGTAGAAAAATATGAAAGGGTCCAAAAAGCAAAAAAGAGAGGCAGTTTTAAAAAAGAGAAAAGAATCAACAAATGATAGGTTTATTAATTATTTTAGTAGTAATACTGTAAGTTGTATTTGTATTGCAATGGTGCCTGTATACTCTGTAGAATTAGGTGCTGTACAAACACTTGATTTTTTTTTTAATGGATTGAGTGTTGGCAGAAAGCATTGGACTGAAAGCTTTATGAATTTTTATTTATTGTTTTTTTTGTCTTTGATAGTGCCCTAGTATCTGTCTGAGATTTGGCTTTTATTGTGATAGATGCTGTACATGTACTCAATTATCTCTGTGGTGAGAAGCACTTTAATGCACGCTCACTTTTAAGAGGCAGCTGAAACACTCTCCTTGGAAAAGAGCATATCAGCAGAGCAGGGAGCAAGCCTCACCACACAAAGCACATAAAGCACATAAAGCACATAAAGCACACATTTCTTGCCAAGCCACACTGCAGAGGTATCTCAGCAGCCTCTGAATGTGCTGCTCTGCTAACGTGGCACTCAGGACCATGGCTCTTGGCTTGGGGGCTGCAATTGGTGAGGAGGCAAAGCTCTTTCCACACTAATCCATGGGTATTCCATGGAACCACCTTGTTTAATGTAGTTGTTTAATTGCACTTCCAAACTGGTGAGAGACCACAGAGCTGCCAGGCCCCAACTGAGTGAGGCCCTAAATGTATTTTTTCTTTGTCTCTGTCTCATAGAGGGAGTATGGATTACTCTTTCTACAACTACCTAAGGGGAGGATGTGGAGATGTGGAGGTCTCTTCTCCCAGGTGACAAGTGACAGGACTAGAGGAGGTGGCCAGGGTGCTGTGAAGATTTAAAGAATGCAGTTACATGTCTCAAAATACTGTCCCCATAAGATAAGCCTCCACAATGGAACCTGAGATAAGCACAGACGGCACAGAAGGAAGGAGATGATTCTAGACTTAATGGAGGTAGAGGTTTGGTTTGCATCCAGACCAGAATGCCCACCATGGCAAACTGTGGGAAAGGAAGCCAGTGTTTGTGCACATGCCAGCTCAAGTTATGGGAATGGTATCTACACTCCATGAATACCCAGGACTTGGACTGTATAAAAGTGGGACCTCCAGAAGGACTCTGGGACCTCCACCAGCAAGGACCAGGGTGAAGAAGGACCAGTGGGATGATGCAGGAATCCACATGGTGGTGATGTCTCTTGCTTAACCTCTCTGTCTCTCACTCTCTTTCTTTTGTCCTCCCCTTCCTATTATTTCTCTCTACCTTAAATTTACTGTTAAATAAAATCCATACTATTGACTCATCATATGATCTCATTTGCACCTTAACTCAGGCAGAGGCATCTCTCATAAATCATAACAAGTGGTTTAGGTCAGATATTAGGAAAAATTTCTTCACTGGAAGGGTGGTTCAGGCACTGAAGCAGGCTACAGAGGGAAGTGGTGGAATCACCATCCCTGGAAGTGTTGGAAAACCATGTGGATGTGGCACTTGGGGGTTTAAGGGTGAGCACAGTAGTGCTGTGTTGAGGAATGGACTCAAAGATCTTAGAGATCTCAAAGATCTTAATGATTCTGTGAATTCCTAATTATTGTGGCTGTGTTGGGCTGCTAGACCTGTGCAAAGCCCTCATGGACTTTACCATCTCTGTGCTGCCTGATGAAGGAGCAGATGCCCTACTGATCACCTAAAAACACAGAAGGAAAAGGTAAAGAGTGCTTTGCTCTCCATTTTTTGGAGACCATGGTTTGGGTATGTCACTGAGAGGCATGCCCAGGATCACAGAGGGTTACAGGGCACAGACACAGCTGGATCCCAGCATCATACACACAACCATGTTTCTGACACAGTTAGTAGCTGATCCCAGACTCCTTCATCTATAATCCAGTGTCTTGCACAGGATTTGATTTGCCCAGAATCCCCCTTGGATGGGTGGCTTAGTGCAGTGTAATTGCTTTTTCCTGACCTCAACTATGCTTGTCAGCAGTCAGCCTAGGTTGTGGTTGAAGATAAAAGCAAACAAAGGAATTGAGGCACTTCTAATTTTAGTAATATACAGTTTATCCCCTTCTCACTATCTAGTCTTGAGCACCATGCTCTCAAATTTGCTTTGGTTTTTACTTTACTTTTCTTAGATTAACCATTATATTTCAGACCACATTTAATCAGACACATGCTAATTCTTTGATTAGGTGCAGAATGCCCAGACAAAGCATACTGCACTCCTTCTTCATGGCAAGCCACGCACACTGCTCATGAAGATTCACATTTAAGCCTCCCTGTCTCATGATGCATTGTGCTGCCTCCAAAGACTAAGTGAGCAGTAACTTTCATTAAAAAAAAAATCATAAATATATTTTACTGCTTGGACTTAGTGCAAATGCACAACTGACTCATTGGCTCGATAGATGTAATTGCTCTCAAGGAGCCTTTATGGTCTATTGTTTCAATTATAAGTGAATTACATAGTCCCTGAGTACTTACTCACTCTGCTTTCAAGGAGAGTGAAAAGACCAAGTCAAAGCAGGAAATTAGACAAAAAGGACATCATTTTATTGAAACTTTTCACCTTCTGAGTGAGGAAGGCAAACACATCAAGCACAGCCCAAGCCATTCCTGAATGACATATTTTATCTGCCTGAAACCATTACAAGCCCTAAATTGTATAAATTCAGACACTGAGAGAGGAAGGTAAAAATCGAAGGTAATATACACATGGAAAAGACAAAGTTCATGAGGAATGAGACAAGGAGTAGAATGAAACAGTCTTCCTTCCAGTAATAAGTGACTGAGTAAAGGGAAAAGGAACAAAAAAAGAAGGATTGGTATTAGGTCTTTGAAAAGCTGAACTGTTCTTTGAAGGACATCCTGCCCTTTTTCCTGAGTAGAAAACACTTCTGGGATCTGTAAAAACCAGTATCACATGTTCACCATTGGAAATCACAACATTTTTCAAGAAACTATTGAAAATGCTAATATCAGGCAGGAGAAGCACAGAACTGATAACACTTTGTAAAATAAGACCTTCAGGTAACAGTCCTTGCAAAACAAAGGGCAACATGTGGCAATGCTTTAGTGACAACTTGGAATTAATGTGTCATAAATAAGGGAATGGAAATAGCCTACAGTACAAGAAATACATAAGCAATAAAAAAATATATTCTGCATATTTCCCCCTATGAAGACTTTGACAAGGGAGGTGTTATAGTAGTTCCATAATATTTCTACACAAAAAAAATACTGGTGTTTTATTCTATATGTCATCAAGAGCAGTTATGAGCTGTAATGTGAATGCTTAGGTGAGTCCCTTGGGATTTTGGATGAAAAGATCTTCACATGCTTTATTTTCTAGGAGAGTGTCATGGATAAGACCCTCTGAGAAACATTAGATTCAGCAGGGAATGAGACAATAATGCCAGTGGAACCAGTGTTTAAATATGGCAGAGCTGTGTGCCAATATCCCACAGCCAATAAACAGAAAGAAATACCAGGGTGATTTGGGGTGTTGATGAAAGGACATCCATACCTCCTGGAAGGAGAAGGAAATGTTTGTTTTCCTGTAATTTGGTTGTGATCTGTGTCTGGGTGCTTGAGATGTGGACATGATTCTTGAGGGAGTTCCTGGTGGAGGTTTTCTTTGCCAAGAAGAAGGATTGGGAAACTCTTGGAAAACATGACAGAGAAGCAAGTGGAGAAAACACTGGGTCCAAGGATGGATTTAAAATTCTACAGACAACTCAGAGTTTGCAGCCTCCTGCTGAACAGGAGAGTCAGGAGTGCAGAGCTGCTCTGGAGGACCAACAACCCAAGCTTGAACTTCAGTCAGACACACCTAAGCAGGAAAACAGGGATAGACAAACAGGCTTTGGTACCTGATATGTTGGAAAGAAGGAAAATTGAACAGCAGGGAAGCACACTGTGCCCTGCAGAAAAGAGAGAATATAATCTTTAATGGAAGGAAGGAAGGAAGGAAGGAAGGAAGGAAGGAAGGAAGGAAGGAAGGAAGGAAGGAAGGAAGGAAGGAAGGAAGGAAGGAAGGAAATGAGAGCTGCTGATGATCAGGGAACCATAAAATTCTCCTACTCAGTTTGCTTGTGCTCACAGCTGGTCAACAGGCAAGTGCTTAGGACAGGACAAGGCTTGCAGAAAGCATCTCTTTGGAGCTGGGGGCCACAGGGGCTTCCTCCTGTTTTTGAGATCCCTTCTCTGTTGCCCAGAGAACATGCAGGCAAGAGATCTTCTGGTAACATGCACTGGATTGGATCTGAGAGAAAACAGGTGAAAGAGGAATGTGTCCTTTTGGAAGGATGCTCTGCTAAGCCATGCTGGTTCTGGGGAAGTTTTTGGCTGCATGGTGGTGTCACTGCAGCCTCCTGAAGTTTGGTAAATTCAAACAACAATGCCTGCCCACCAGATTTAGTTGTGTTTGGCACCTGGTTGTGACTGAGCAGGGCTACTGGGAGCCACACAGTTCATTGTCCAGGTTCTGGGTCACTGCCATGCATAATGGGCAGCCTAGAGGTGACACTTCCAGAGTTCCATGTGGAGTTCAGGCTACATCTTGTGAAATCAACACTGCTTGTAATCATCAGCACCTAGAGCCCAGACTGGGGCTGAGCTTTGCCCATGTCTGTCTCCACGAATCCTTTAATCCACAGGGACTTTGTTTGTGAGGTGCACCTTCAAATTTTTGCTGGCCAAAATGCCAGCATATTGCATTTATTTACCTCTGGGATGGTACAGAAATTTAAAAGCACTAACTGCAGTTCAGAGATTGAGTCTTTTTTTCTTTATAGCTGTATTAGTAATTATTATTTAATCCCATTCATTTCTACCCATGAGACTAGCAATGATGGAAACATGATTTTATGTATTTAAACCACACACAGTGCTAAAATTCAGATTCAGAGGCTTGTGGTGTGCTGGACTTGGCCCTGTCAGCTAGACCTTGTTTAACAAACTGACTCAGTGTGCAAGGTCATCTCTTATCTGTAGCATCTTCTGGTAGAATTAATTTAGGGAATTACCTAGGATGGGTGAATTGTTTCCTCCAGTCAATAGAGAGAAATTGTGTGTCTGTGTAGCCTTGCTACACTACCAACACAGGCTCTTTGACCTGACTGCTTCAAGTGCATCCCTCAAAGCCTTTGTTCTTTGTTTTTCATTTGCCACTTCTGTGCTGGTTCTTTTTTTTGTCTTCTTTGAGCACTACATGATCTTTATTCCTTTCAAAAGTTTTCCCTGACCATAGGGATTCCCATCCCCTCCCTCCCACCTGGTGTATCCATAGCCCAGATCTGTGCTCCATGCAGGTTTTGTGACAAGCTGTGGAGGGATGGGGGTTCATTACTTATCCCATAAGAAAGAGCAGTGCTTCCTAAATTAAAGTATTTCTGTTTATTTAGAAGAGACATACTAAGGCACAACACTTTCCCTTTTATTTCCTAGTGACTTGGACAGGTATTTGCCTTATCCATGTATTGACATGCATGAGTGTCCTGGTTTGAAGGACAGGTGTCTGCCAATAAAGGCAGGAGCTTCTCTTTGAAATGGAGAATGTAAACCCCCTCCCTCCAAATTATTATTATAATTTTGAAATTAAGGGACTCTCAGGCAAAGATATGGTAATTAGGAATAACAGTTCTTTACTAGGAAAATTAAAATAGAAATACAGTATTACAAAGAACAATCCCAAAACACTGACAGAGTCAGAATACAACCTGACACCCTGTCAGTCAGTCAGGGTGTTGGCAGCAGTCCCATTCAATGGTGGCTGCATCCTCCTGCAGTGGCAGATGTGGTTCAGCTGGAGCAGTGCTCCTGTAGAAGGTGCAGTTTTCCTCTGAAGGTCCAGTGATAATGTGGAAAGGTCTGGTGTTCCTCTGGAATCCAGTGGAAAGAAGGTATCTTGCTGTCCAAAATCTCAGTTTTTTAGGTAGGAAAGGCTTGGCTCCTCCCTTGGCTGGAGCATCTCCCAGTGGGATGATGTAATTTTATCAGTCACACAGTGGGACTGAATGGGCCAGCAGCAGATGATATCTTCCTGGAGGGAGGATGGGTTGTGGAAAAGATAAAGATGATTGCCCCACCTGGTTTTAAAGATGGCCCATTAGCAGATAATATGTGCCATGGACATAAGGAACCACTGCCCCACCCAGCTTCAACAGATGGTGATAGAATACACATTTCTGGCCACATCCTGTATTACAACCAAAGACAATGAGCTCCATTCTCAGGTGTCCAACAGCCCTGTCTGGACCCTTCTCTCAGCCCAGACAGGCAAGGATTATGAGGAACTATGGAGCCCTTCCATGGCCTGCATCCCAGGGCATCCTTAGGCACATCCCCTCTTCCTAATGGATGGGGAATGGGCACACAGCATCCTCCAGCCCACCACCCCTCCTGCCTTGTCCAGCTGAAAATTCTGCTGCAAGGTCCCTGACACACCCCTAACCCAGCCCAGACCCCAGCTGGTGCCCATGCAGCCACAACATCCCACCCCTTTCCTCTAGAATAATTTGGGGGTGGTAGTCGTGGTGTATTTTTTTTGTCAGACATCCACTATTTTCTAGAATAAATGGGTCCACATAAGCCAGTGTCAATAGAATTCAGATGACTCCTTGGATATATGCAAATTGTACATGAAAATAAAAGCAGATCCAAGCAGGTAAGTAAGGGAAGAATGAGACAAAGAATAATTCTTTGCAACAATAGAATTATAACAATAAAATAATTTGGAGCATGAATTATTCTAAATGAAATTATTATTCCAAATATAGCTTTGAATAACAGTCTTAAAGAATTCTACATAAAATGACATGAGTGTGACAATGTGCTTTGTACCAGCAACGCTGAAAGCAGTTTTTTCAGAATGATTTTGGATAAAGAAAATGGATTAGAAGAAAGAATTCACTTCTATCTGACCCTAGAATAATTTCCCATTTTCACTTTCCCCAGACTTTTTGATAAAATACATTCAATTGCCCGGATCAGTAGTGGTGGTTTATTCCTTGACAAACCACTGGGCTGTGCTATAACTCTACTTTTTAAGGTTTCATCTCATAGACCAGCTCCCAACACATTGTTCAGAAGAACGACTACTGCTCATGGCAGATTCAAATTGTTCAGTAACTGAAGAATCTGATCAATAATTAATGCCACAATAGCAAATAATGAGCTGAATTTTAGCTCAGTCACAATTTTGGGTTTTTTTTTGTACCTGTAAACGTGTACAGTAAACCAATTAGCCTTGGATCAAAATAGTTTCCAGGCATATTAGAAGTATCCAGTGATGCAGATTAGTTGTAATTTAATGCTGCAGTCCAGCTACCGTCTTCTTTGCAACCAGATGCTCTGTTCTATATTGGAAAATGGAAAATTTAATCCAAATCAAGAAAAAAAAAAAAAAAAAAAAAAAAAAAAAAAAAAAAAAAAAAAAAAAAAAGGGAGTCTTAGCTTCAATCCAGATTTTTGTCTTTTCTTTTACAGTGGTCTCCTGCAGTTGATCTCAACCAGCCATTATCCAGGTTCATTTCTGTATTGCACAGCTTGGCTTTTAAAGGTGTTGCTCCAGAAAAGTAAGCGGCAGTCAATATACTAAAATATTAATAATATTTTAGTCAGAGCAAAGACATCAAGCAGGTGGATGCATCCCACTCCTCTCTGGCAGCCTGCTTGGTCCTTTTGATGTTCAAGGTTGCACTGTGTATTGCATTTTTCTTCTTTTTTTCCCCCCCTATTTTTTATTTTTATTTTTGGTGATCAAGCTGCAGCTTGATAAAGATTCTCTGTTTGCACTCACTGGGCTGCAACCTTTGTCAGCCACTCAGCCCTCAGATTCTGTCCCAGGATAGATTCCTGGAAAGTCTATCTGTGATTTACATGAAAGTATGCTTTATTTGCCAATACACTTTTTTCTCTTTCTCAGGTTGCCCACAATTTCAAAATACAAATGAAATCTTCTTATTAGGCCTTATAATGCACCAAATCTGCTTGACTGTGGCAAGCATTAAATCAGGAAACGAACTTCACATTCCTGAAATACAGCTTTGAGGCCCAGAATGCCTGTGCTGTTACTCTGTGTGTTTTATATCGTGGCAAGGCTGCTAATCCTGCACTGAGATCCCATCATGACACACAGTGAAACACAGAACCAGACAGCAATGGCCAGAAACCTGCTGGTGTCTGAGTAGCCTGCCCAGGCAGTTTGTGTTGTTGTCAGTACATCCTCTATAGGGTCTTCAGGTCAAGGAATTAAAGGAATGACCCATCCTAGGGAGCATTTCTATCTAGTCCCTCCATGACATTCAAATAATGTTTGAAACCTTGTTTTTGGCAGTGAACAAGCTGCAGAGGTTATGCAGCCACTTGAGGTTCCAAGACTGCTCAATCTAACATCTCTTGGGAACATTACATTTACTGTAATATCTTGCAAATGGCTTTAATTTTAATGCACAGCTTGATCTATAATTAGTTAACAAGTCTCTCTTGAGCCATCTATGACAATGGTTACTAATTTTTAGAGCTTATTTATAGATCTGGTCACTAAGATGCATGTAGTCCCTCATCCTTTTACTCCTGTCCTGGAGCATGTAATTATTTCACTGGATCTAGGGAACATTGCTGAAAATAACTCTCTAAATACATTATTAATAACACCGTCACCATTAAAATAAATTTTAAAAGTAACTCATTTAGCTTTTTTCTATTAGGAACTTTTATTCAGTTTACATTACACAAGGCCTGAAGAGAGGAGTGTGATATTTTGAGCTTTCTTTATAATTGTTCCCTTATTTGGGTTCTCCAGGAGTATTGCATTCAGGCTGCAAGCATATCTTTTAGAGGCAAACAAATGACTGCTCTCACTGTGCTTTTGACTCTTCCCTTATAAAGACTTTTACATGGGCCTGATTTTGATCCTGGGTGCCAAATGTGGCCTGATAAAATTGTGGTTTGATGTTTTTCTAGACTCACAGGTTCTGAAGCTGCTCTGGGAGCAGGGGAGGTGGACACAGGGGAGCTCCTTTCTCCTGGGGGTGGAAGAATCCTGGTGCAGGCAGCTTGTGGAGCATCCCTCCCTGCAGGGCCAGCTCCCTGCCCTCTGGAGGAGGCTGGAGCATCATTCACTCACACACATTTGCTTTCACACTCTTAACAGGATTTTTAGAGGGTCAGCCACACTTGCCAAGGGTGCTGTCCTGAGGGACCTGGCTCTTGGAACTACATCACCCTGAGCTGCTGAAGGGAAAGCAGCTTGTTATCAAACTGCCTCTCTCTCCCAGAAAAGTAAAATGCCTGATTTCTTGCTTTTAATCCTGTTTTCACCCTTTCCTGGAAATAAATTAGGTATTTCAGTATCCACAGGGTCTTCCATCAAGCACCAGAAGGACACTATCTACTTCTAGCCTTTGTTCCCCTTCCTTTCTGCACCAGGACACACACCCAGATGTGGCTTTGCCCTGCAGAGGGCATCTCTTCCCTCTATGATATCATGTGGTCACATCCCAATCATCTTAGGCAACTGAAATTCCAGGTGATGCACTAATTTCCTAGGAATAAATATCCTGGTCAATGGCTGACACTGATGAAATAAACTACTGTTGGATGTTGATTTCATGGATGGCCTAAAAGATGTTGCAGTGGGAGGCAAGAAAAGAGTTTCCAGGCACTTTTTTTATGCAACACAGTCAGAGATGTGCTACTTAGCCTGCAACTTTTATCCCCAGTGAGTGCTTTCCAATGCCCTTGCCCAAGTGGAAACTTTTCCCCTCCTCACCTATACACCTCCTCATAAAACATGAATTCTAACTTGGAAACAAGCTTGAGTAACTCTCATAAACAGAGCCTGTGACAGTGTGTTTTGTGAAGAATACACAGTGAGTCAGACAAAGCAGGGAAAAGAGGGGGCTTGCAGGAGGACCAAGTATGGGCAGAGATGTTGGGTGCTTGAAAGAGGACGTCACTGTCAGAGATTCTCCACTTTAGAGTGCAGTTATCATCTGGAAAGTGTAAAAGTGACATCCTGGTATGCCACATTTATTCCTCCTCCGCAATTTCTATTCCAAATTCACTCAGTCTTCAAGTCAATACCATGTTTTTTGCTCTGACTGCCAGCACAGCTAGCTCAGCCTGTTACCTGAGAATCAAGCTGTGCTCTTTCTGCTTATTAAAACACTGCCAACTGCAAAGCTTCTGGAATCAGACATTAGCTGGCACTGCAGTGGGAGAGGCAGGACATCTGAGCACAACATGGTTTGCACATCCCAGCCACAGGAATGAGAGGGGGAAAAAACTCCATCGATCCTTAAACTCAGCACAGAAAACACCTTTCAGCACCTCGGTGCCATTTTTATGCAATTACTCGTTTGACTATCACTACATTTCATGATGGAGCAGCTAAACAGGGAGCCAAATAGTCCTTTACTCAAGTGCCAGCTGTGCTGGATTTCAAAAGGATTCTTTATAGAGAAAAAAGGTGAAAAAAAGGTGCAGCCAGGATTTATTTACTGCTGACTTGTCATCTCTAAGCTGCCACGCCTCCTGCAGCATGCAAACCTGGCCAAGGTGTGCTCATTCATTTTCATACATGGTTTAGTCACTGAGACAGTTAAACAGTATCTCAACAAAGGAGTGAAGGCTTCTTCAAAAGGAGGAAATGAGAAATGACAAGTGAACAAAAACCTTGAATAGCTCAGAATTTGTGCTGGGTTCAAAAGAGCATCACAAATCCCACATGCTCATCTGGAACTGAGCTGACATCCATGAAGTTCCAGCATCCTCAAAGCAGGCAGGAGTTCTCAGGAGGGCTCTCCAGTGCCAGTGCTGCTCTTCCCACCTGGAAACACTGCAGGCTGGAATTGTCACTGCTTTGCACCCTGTGTAACCACTTATCTCTGCAAGGACTGAAAGCAGAGAAGGTGCAAAGTGCTGGGGGATTACAGCAAGTCAGCACCTTCTTTTGCACACAGGCACAGAAATGGGTAATGAGCTGCTGAGAGCTGCTCACCTGGTTCTCACCCCAGAAGCTTTATGGATGTCTAGAAAACCTTTGCTTTCCTCAGGGACAACGTGGCTACTGATGGCAGCAGGTGAGCTGCCTGAGACAACTTCACTGGGTTAAGCCCAAAGTACCTTGGGCCAGTGAGTCTTTTGGGATCTTAATTTTTCCCAGATGAAGACTGCCCTGCTAACAGATCCCCTGCCTGGAAAACTGTAGCCTGATGATCTGATAGTTGTAAATTGCCTGCTCTTTTGGTGGTGTCTGAAGGAAGGTCAGAGCTTCCACACAGAGGATGTCACCCCTGACTGCTCACTGTGAGCCCAGGAGCTGTGGCATCACACAAACTGTATCAGTCAATTACTGGGGTGACTGGTGCTGAACCGCAAACTCACAGAAGGGCTGAGCCTGGACAGGACCTCTGGAGATTATTTGGTCCAACTCTTGAGCTCACCCAGGGTCACTTGCCCAGGACCATGTCCAGGTGGCTTTTGCAACCTCCAAGGTTAGATACTGTCCAACCTCCCTGGTAAACTGTGCCAGTTCTCAGTCTCAGTAAAAAGCATTTCCTGATGTTCAGAGGGAACATGATGCATTTCAGTTTCTGCCCAGTCCTGTCAATTAAAGAGACTCTATGCAGCATCCTGCAGTGAACCAAGCAGAAGGAAACAAATTCCTGAATTTTATTCTAGTGTCCAGCAGAAGTGTGTAGCACAGGACAGTCTCTGGCAAAATTCTTTGGTTTGTTTCAGGGAAAGAAAGATGTGAGTCTTGCAGTTCATTCTGATCTGTGCTCAGCACCCTCAGCCACTTGTGGATGCATCATTTTGCACTGGACATGTCTTTAATTCTAAAAGTATGAAATGTTGCCTTCAGTCAATTTGACAAGCATTTTTCAAGAATTTCTTCTTCAAAACCACAAATCTCAGCAGCAAGTACCACACAATTCTTCACACTTGGGCAGTGAGTAGGACTTGCTGCTTTTAATTATTTTTTAAACATTTTCTGAAGTGCTGTTCTTTAAATAGCTGCTACATCTGCTTAATTTCCCACCACAATATTGCCAGAGGTTGTTTATCTATTTTAATTAATTTATTTATGTATTTTTTATTTTTTAATTCTTCCTTCTCGGCTGAATGGTGGGAGATAATAGCCATGTCACAGTGATACAGTGCTAATTCCAGGCACCAGCCCTGCTGATGTGTCACAGCAGGCAGAACAGTGGCAGAGTGTGTTGGTGGTGACCCAACCTATGCCCTGTTTTGGCTTTACAGTTGCCTTCAATCTTGCAGGGAGCTGGGAACCCCTTCCAGTCACGGCAAACACATTTTTTTCTCCAGGCAGGCAGCCCTGGTGATGTGTCACAGGACACTGGCAGTGGTGGCCTGCATTGCAGAGGGCTTGGTGATGTGGTTGGGCTTGGACATTTGCTGTGCACCAGGGAGGTGTGGGCTGGACAGCCTTGACCTGAGGCTGGGAGAGCCTCAGCCATGGGGGCTGGAGGTGGGGCTGCCCAATTCTTTGATGTTTCTGCCTTTCACAGCTAAATCCCCAGCCTGGGACATGACTGGTACATGGCATTACCCACCCTCTCCTTCCTCCACCACCCAGAGAGTGTGAAACTTTATTCAAGGAACTTTCTACAAGAACCTTCACCTAAAGGTAAGGAAACACAGTTATCCCTGGTCTATACCCCATCATGGTCCTACAGGCTGCTGGAAGCTCTTCACAGCCATGGTCCAAGGGATCTCCACACTACCCACCATCCTTGTACCCCATAAGGGTCCTACAGGCAGATGGGAGCTCCCCAGCCATGGAGAAAGGGAGCTCTGCACCATCCACCCTCTCTGTGTGAGACATCAAAATAAATGTTGAGGTTGATGAATTCACTGGCTGCTTCTTCTGGTTTGTGCTGTCATTTTAGGGAAATATTTTGGGACCCTTCCTTTTGCTGAAGTGAACCTCAATATCTTAGGAAAAGATTGATGTGTTATCAGACAGACTATCTCTCTACAGCAAGGACTCACTTGATAGCTCTTGGCACATCTCCTTTCAATTTTTGGAAATTGAAACTCCAATCTTTCACTGTTGTTCCAATCTTCCTTTTGGGTAGCAGTTTTTGTTACCTCATAGCAAAACTGCTTTTCATCACAGAAAGCCAGCATCCCTGCCCTGCCTTTCCAACTAAACAAAAAGCATTACACAAAAGGGGGTGGCAAAAGAGCATCACAGAATGGAACCACATTGCTCCATCTGCCCCAGCTCCTTCCCCCTTCAGCTGCAGAAGAACAACAGAACATGTTGTTCTGCACTAGAAGTGCTGGAAAAAAGGAAGGCTGGATTCCCTGTGATGAGAACAGCCACCTTAAAATCCCAAAGAGCCAGTGGGGATAAGATATGCTTCTGAGGGCACTGGCAGCTCAGCCTGGAGGCTTTGAGCATGCTGTTTCATCCCAGGCACTCGGGGCATGCAGTGCACTCCTGTTTGCACAAAGCTCTCACTACTATAGCTTTCTCAAAAATTCATAAAAATGCAGAGAAAAAGCAATGCAGCAGGGAGACCCTTAGGGAGAGCAGCCCCTTGGGTTTGCACTGTGGGGTTAGACCCAGGTATGAGGCAGTTTGGTGCAGGAGAACTATCAGTGAGCAGTTAGGGCAAGGGACTCAGCAGTTTTGGGCTGCTTTGGACACAGCAGCCACCTGACTGTGCTAATGTGCTTGTTTGTCCCATGGTCTGCTGCATTCCTGGCCAGAAAGCCCCCAGGCCCATCCTCTTCCTGTAATCTTTGGGAAGTCTGCCTGGAGACAGAAAATGAGCTGGCTGTTTTGTTCTTCTTGCAGAAATGCAGGCCAAAAATTCCTTTCTTGCATGAGCAAGCTCTGGAATGGAACTGGAGCAACAGATCCAGGGGAGAACTGTTCCCTGCTGCCAGCTTGCAGGGCTTCCAAAGGCAGCAGGTTCCCACTTTCCACCACACTGGGCTAGATGGTGCATCTCAGTGCACAAGAGGTCAAGAAGTATTTGCTTGCTAAATGAGTCAGGAAAGGAGAAAATTAATGGAAAAATAATTGCAGGGCTCAATAATGCATTGAATAGGTCAGGAGCAAAGCATGCAGCAGCAAACACAAGCAAACAGGAGGACAAGGCTCAACATCACAGATATCCTGCTGAGGATCACAGCAGAATCAGCCTCTAGGGGTGACTGGAAGTGGTGTGTGGAAATTCAAGTACTGCCTGTGCTTCCTGGGCTCTTCACAGGGTGGAATGCCACACAGAGAGGACAATGAGCATCCAAGCAGCCCTTTCCAGAACCCAGCCTTTCTGCTGAAGGCTTAACAAAAAGGACTCAAATGAACAGACAGAATAACACAGCACAAAATGCTGGCCCTGTCCTGGCTGCTGTTATACCTCCTTGCCAGGATGGAGCACAATATTCACACCAAGCATACCTGTCAGTGTCCTCTCCCCCATAGCCAGGCTCCTGAGCACCCAGTCCTAATCCAAGTGCTGCCCTTGTGAAACAGTCACTGGAAGGCAGCAGACCTTGCTGGGACTGCTGAGCAGGGAGGGCCTGAAGAGTTAGGCCCTTCTGAGTCTTCACAAATTGATAAATTATGCAAAGTTTGATGATAAGGTCCTGCTGGTGTTGAGAACCTCAGTGGGTCCTTCCCAGCCCTGACACTGTTGGTGTTTGCAAAGGGGGATCAGTGAGATAGAAAGACATGGAGAAGTACATTTGCTGATTTAAATGGTGTTGCTCTGGTGCAGTTGAGGGCCTGGCCTAACCCTTGGAATGAACAAAGTTACTCGAAATTCAGATTCTTTCCTTTGTGGTCTTTTTTTTTATCCTCTGTTTCAGGCACTCCATATATAAAGGTATCTGTCTTCCTATAAAAGAAAGTGAAAAGATTAATTTGTTAAGGCAAATATTCATGACTCCCAGAGAAGGGAGAGGAAGTCATCTGAAGATCATTTATTACGGGTAAGTAGCTGAGGTTCCTCTGGAGGAAGGTATAACTGCAAATCTGTGACACAGAGGATTTTTGACAAGGGATGAGTCATTTCCTGTCATCCCTGTCACACACCTGAAATAAAGATCATGCCCAGGTGACAGCCCTGTCACACAAAGGCTCATTTTCCATTGATTTCAGGGGCTGCTGTTACAAATCTTGGGGTCAGCCTATCCAGAGAAAATCCCAGAGCGTCCCTGTAAAGGCATTGGGATAAGGTAGGTGATTAAACCACCTCACGTCCTTCTGGGGAAACCCAGGCAACTTTGCAAAGTCAAAAGGACTTTGCTGATCAACACTGGCCCAACAGCCAGCTTGAGAGTGCTGTACAGGGGGATTTTCCATTTGGCTTAAACTGGAAAAGTAAACTAATTATGTGAATGAATGTTTCCGGCTGCGACAATATCAACCCTTGGAGTGCATGTGGCCAGTGAACTATTAAGTACAGTATATCTTTAGCATCCCAGGGGACAATAACTCACCTTTTGTGGCAGCTAATCATTGCTACCTCAGCTCAGTCCCTTTGAGTGGTGATCCACCCACTCATAATCAGGCCATTCATGCTCAGTCATGCATGCAGCCTTCTCCAAACAGACACAGTGCTGCTAATCTCCTCCTCTGCTCTCACTTAGGCTGCATGGGGAGGATGATTCAATGCTAAGATGGATCTTGGCAGCACAAGGAGCCTGTCTCCCACTCCCTCTCATTTAACTGGCAGTGCCCTGCTCTGATCCCTCCCCTGGGGCAGAGTGACCCTCCAGTGCACCTGCTGTGGCCTGGGCTGGCTGTGTGCAGTGCACAGGGCCAGCTGAGAGCTGGAAAAGGCAATGCACAGAGGGTGAAGAGTTTTGTAGGCACTGAAGTGTCTGGTGAAAGCAGATTGCTCATGAAGAAACAGACAGTTTTCAAAGACTAGCCTTGAATCCTGATTTTCATAGGTGACACTTTGGGATTGTCAGGCAGATTGGCTCTTGGCTCAGAGCTGGTCCTGCAGAACCAGGGCTGATGCCATGCAAAATCACCCATGTGCCTCCACACCCCAGACCTCTGCATGGTATTCCCTGTACCAGTGCCTGAAAAAGGCATGATACTTCCAGGGAAAAGGAGGCCAGGTCTCCTCCAACAGCATTTTACCAATATTGTTTGTGCCCTCTGGCTCAGGATCAAGGAAGGATGCAGATATTGTCACCAGAGCTTTAAATATTTCAGTCCTTCATATATTTTGATACCTCTCTTCTTCCCTGTCCACAAACCATAGCCTGAGCCCTGTTTATCTTTTGAGGGCTAGGAGACATTTACTTAACTTTTCATCTTTTATTTTAGGCTGGAGTAAAGTTTTTTTTTGCAGGACTGGCCATCCTGTCTCTGATTCACAGCTGTAGCTCAGCACCAAGGAACTGTTTCTCAGTCCTTGGACCTTGACAGTGTTACCTGCAATTCCCAAATCTTCTTGGTGACAAAGATAGTAATGTCCTGGAGGGGATAGTAAAATATTTTAATTTTGTTTGTAATTTCTGTTAGGAATTTCTGTTTCAATGGTCTTCATTTTCTTTGGGCATGTCTATACAGGGAAAATCAGGAAAGCTGATTTAAATTAACTAAAGGTAGGAGTTTAAAGTGAGTTAAGTAAATTGCATTAAACCTCTCGTTTCACAAGTAAAGTGGCCTTAATATGACTTAGCCTTGGAAGAGAAGTAAACCAAATCAAATCAAAGACACTTTAATTCTGACAGTTCCCACAAAGGGCTTTAATTAATGCAGTTTAACTAATCCACTTAAAAATTCAGATCAACTTTTCTGAGCAGATTCGTGTAAACAAGCTCCTACAACTGCTCTGCCTGAAATGATTTAGCTTGGTTGGGTAACTTTCCCTCAGAGAGGAAATCCACACAAGACTGACTGTGGAGAAGTCCCACGATGGGAGCTCGCACTTGGGTAAACTCCATCGACTGCAAAAGTTGGGTGGATATAATTCCAGGGCAGCTTAGCTGCTTGTAATGCCTACAAAGTGCAAGCTACTGTGCTTCCACAGCATTACACACACACAGAAATGAGGTGCCTCACCAGTTTAGGAAAGAGAAGATGAAACACAGAGCCCCATGTCCCCTCCTTGGCTGCATTGGTTTGCATTGTGCTCCAACACTGCAGCCAGGCAGGCTGCAACCCCACTGGGATTTCTTTTGGTGCATTGAGACCTACATTAGCACAAAACTCATTTCCTTTCATGGGCCTTGGAATGGTAGAAATTAGGGCATGTAGTGATTTTTTTTTTTTTTTTTTTTTTTTTTAACTTTTTAAAGCACACCTTGTATTTTTTGGTTCTGGCTGGGTCATAGCAAGAGGCATGACTTACAAACAACAAAAATCTCAGATAGCATTGGCCAAGGGGAAAAAAAAAAAGCTGCTTCAGCCAAAACAGACATTTAGTCAATTTGAAGTATATCTCATCAGTGTGCACATCAATCTGCCCCATTAAATACTGCGTCCTTTAATTCCCTCCTTTAATTCCTTCTGCCTTTATGAACAATTCCCTTTGTAGCTGAAATGCCTGATGAAGGTAGTGCAGCCTCTTTTGCAGCAGGAATATGGATGTTTGACTTTCTCAATTAGCTGAAGGTCCTGCAGCAGGAGGTTCCCTGAGGCACATAGCATTCCTTGGCTGGTGACCCTCATTCCCTCTGCTGCTTTACCCTGGCAGGAACAGCAAAGTGCAGACTTACCACTAGGGTTTCTTCACTTTTCCCAAAACTTGCCAGTCTGACAGCTTGAAACATCATCTGCTTTTTTTGGGAGGGAATAATCTGGATTTTCCAAAGTGCTGTTTCTCACTGCACAGAGCCCCAGACCAGCCTGTGCTATGCTCCCCCTTCTCTCACAACTCTCCTGAATTGTGTTTGATGGTCCCTGCTGCTGACAAGCTGCAATGCCTGATCTGGACCAGGGCAGACACTCTGACTGCAGTTATCAGAACTCTCACTTTTCATCATATTTATTAGGCTGCATCTTTGTGAAAGAGTTCCTCCAAAATAACTCAGGCAACTGCAATGCTCCAGCAGCACTGTACACAAAATATTCACTGTGAAAGAAGTGTCAGCATCACCTTCACTGGATCAAAAGTCATGTCAGAGAAGATATCAAAGCATGAAAATCTGCTTGCATAAAAAAGCCAAAAGCCTGCAGCCATCCCGAGCACCTTCAAACACTGCGGGAGTCGCACACAGAGCTGCTCGCAGTGCCGAGGGATCAAGGGGAGCTCGATTTCCAGCCAAGCTCCTGCAGCTGCTGCCATCTTCTCCAGGAGCTGTTTTCAAACTGTGAAAACTTTAACTTTTATTGGAAAAAAAGCCACTGCACAAAAGTTGGAAATCCTGCTTGGTTCTAAGTCTCAGTGCCTGTCAGGTATACGTTCCTTTATGTCAGCAAATCAGGAGTTATCCATCCCATCTGAGTCAGAGATAAAAGCTATGAGGGAACTTTTTTCTGCACAGATTTTGGAAGTGTGGGAGCAGCTGGGTCTGGGAATGGGTGATGGGGACACAGGCTCCACTGTACACTGTAGCTCAGGTGCCACCTGGGCAGGGGGAACCTGCAAGTCACTCAGTCTGATGGGGCACTCATTTATTCACAGAAACACCTGCCACACAACAAACCCTGAAAACACATGATTTCTTTTTCATTTTTCCCCCTAAAGAATTTGCAATCCAACAGATAAGCTGAACTTCAGGCACCTTTAGTAAACTTTCCCTAGGAAGCAATTTGATTCGCTTCCTGTGACACAGCACTGAAGGCTGGTGAGTCCAGCAGTGAGACAGCCTCTCTCACCTTTCCTCCTGGAGGCTCTGCCCTCATGGAATAGACCTGGAGGGCTGTGGATAAACTGAGAACCAGTTTGCTACACAGTCCTGCACTTGATGGCCAGCTTGAAAAAAAGGCAGTGAAACAGTTTGCATTTTTGCAGTTGAATATTTGCATTCTGTCATTTTTCTTCCTTGGATATTAATGCAGGAGGATAATTTTTAGGAAAACCCAGGGGATCCTGATCACACAGGCACTCCAGATGCTTTATGCACAGAGCACAGTACCTGTGCAGAAGTCTTCCAGTAGCTGGAGCAAAAAGCATCTTCTGGTGCACCATAACAAGGAAAACATCCTGTGTGTCCTCCTTGCACTATTTATCTGTTCCCAGTAGGACTGTGAAGTAGCAGCCCCGTGCAAACACAAAGGCTGAGACAGGGGGCACAACTAACTCATGCCACTTATGAGGGAGACAGCTGTCACCAGTCCTGCCCATCTGCATTGTCACTAAATCTTCTTCACCCACTAAGGCATTTGAGTGTGTTTCAGCCCAAGAAAATCCCAGTGTTTCCAGTTCTGGAGATAAATAACAAAAAAACTAAATATAATATTCCCACAAATTCAATTCTTCAATGCTGCTGGAAGGCAGAAAAGGTATTCATCACTAATATTGCATATGATCAGCGTTAGTGCAGCATTTCTTGGGGATGCAGGTGCCTCCATCACTGTGCCCTGCACTATTTCAGTCCTTTCCTATTGTCCTCTGCATCCCCACAAACCTTGACAGCTGCTTCTCTCACTGCAAAGGACACAGATGAAGTAGCTTATGTACTTCTGAAATGGGGACTCAGTGGTTTTTTTCATAGTTTATCTTGTAGCCTGAAGGGCTCTGTCTCTGCACTTGCTGTTGGTTTTCCTGCCTTACTGTGCCTTTGGTATCTCTCTGATACCTTTTGTATCTCTCCACACTTATCTGTCTGTGCTGAGAGCTCCATTCTCCATTGTATCAGTTTATTTCCCTCTGTGTAAACACTCATTATAGTCTAATTTTCTCTTATTACTTTAAATTGCCCATCTCTCTATACTGTGTTTTCAACATATTTTATCTGCAGTATCAATCTACTACCATTCCTGTTATACCTGAGACTCTCTGAAAATTTCTTCAAATTTGTGAACTGGGGTTTTGCTTAGCTCTGCCATAATTTTGCAATAGGCTTTTTTCTTTTTTTAAAAAAAAGAAACAAAGCTGATAGTCATAATGTTATATTTGATAAATCTCATATAAAAGAATGTGGATTTTTGCACGTGTCAGTAATAGGAACAGTTTGCCTGATAATCCCACTGCTGGTATTCTATCTGCTATCCAGCATTGCTAGTCAACAGACAAAGACAAACTGCTGAGGAGAGTCACACTGTTGGAAAGCCTAATTTTGAATTTCAGACCTCAAAGTCTAAATACTATTTGATATTATTTATGAGATCTTATCATGTACCTTACAAATATACAGATTATGGCCAGTCACTAATGAAAACCAAACCTTTACTTAATCCATGACTAGTTGGTTGAATGGTGATACTTGGATTTTGGGGCACTTAATACTTGTTATTTTTTCAAGATGAATAAAGATGTCCCAGCAGTCCAATCTCAGACTGAGAACAGCATTAAATAACTCTGTCATGAATAAAGCAAATATAAGCAGCTCCAAAACAGCCTTGAATTTGGGATTACTCACTGAAAATTTTTAATAAGTGTGATTATGTTCAGAAATTTTTATATCTGAACATATGCACTTTCACAATTCATGCATGCACATTTAACTTATGATTGTTTTTTAAAGGAACTTAATAAAAATATTTTCAGTGAGTAATCCTCCTAAAAAACCTCTCCTTATGGATGTCTGTGTAGAAAAAAAAAATTAATTGAATAAAAATTTGGGAAGATGGGGGTAAGTCATGTCTGCACAACCAGAAATTGTACTGTCTGGTTCCAGGACATAGGCACTGTGGGGAAAAATCTTGACAGGATCTTTGTACTGATCTTATTAGGCAGTATATTTTTTGAGTCAACCTGCTATCTCTTTTCAGTTTTCAAAACTTTCATTTAGATTTGAATGAGTATTTTGTTCAACCTGAAACAGATAATTTTGCTTGGAGGCCTTTTTTTTTTTTCTTTTTTTAAAGAAAAAAAGAGCTATAGAAGCAAGAAGGTAGAAACAGCCCAAACCTGAGGTGATCTGAGACAGCTGCCTTAGATCTCTATTTGATCAGAGAAATTTAAAACCAGCTCCAAATGTGGATTATGGAGGAAATAATGCAAGTCAGTTCACTTTGGTGAGTGGCTTCCTCACTGGGTAATATTTCTCCTCCTGGCTGCCTTCCAGTGGATCCTGGAGTCAGAGAGCTGCACTCAAGAGGAGCCTGCAGCCAGGTGAGAGGGAATCCTCTGGGAGTGGGAAAATGGGGATGCAGAGCTCTGTTCTGGCAGAGGTCAGGTCAGCCAGAGAGAGGGGAGAGCATCACTGACCCCACAGCAACTTCCACTGATTTTTCATGGTCCTTTGTGGGGAAATGCAAAATACTTGTGAAAGCTGAAATAAAATATCACTGCTCCAGGTGAAAATAGCTGAGCTTGTGGCTTGCTCTGACTCACTGTATTCAACTCAAATTTCTAAATGCTTTTACATCACATCAGAACAGTCTCTGCAAATGCACATCCACCTTCAAACTTTTTTTTCTGCTCCTGATCCCTCTGCCTCCATTCTGGCTATGTCTGGCTGTTTCCATGTTTGTTTTGGCACTGTCCTATTGGTATTTCTTTCAGCAACCTCAAAAGAAAACTGAGATAAAGATGGAGCCCTGTGGAGACACCCACTCTAATCCATGGCCAGGGCAGGGCTCCCTGTGTGTAGCCCAGCCAAATGGCTGAGTTACCATTTCCTTGGGAGCCTCCATCAGACCCCAACCTCCCCTGCAGGGTGGGATAAGATGAACAAAAGGCTTGGATGCAGCTCAAGCAAGTGGGAGAGGATATTTCCTTCCAGTTCTCCAAGCTGTGGGGTAGGTGGGAGTCTTGTGCTCCACACAAGCACCACAGGCACACAGAGCTCTGCAGCACAGCCTGAGTGTGGCAGCTGCTCCAAGGCAACTGCTGAGTTCAGAGGAGGAGGGGGGACATCAATGCCAACACCTGCCAGGGCAGTGCCTGCTTCTGCTCCCCTTGATTCCAGCCAAATGTTGTCCCAATATCCCTTGGCTTTAGTCACTCCAAAGGGAGAGCCCCTGATCCTCCTGGTGGATGATCAGCCCCTTCCCACACCTGTTTGAGGGATGATAGGAGGGTTCACTGTGCACCTCAAATCTCTGCAGATCAGTGGAGTGGGTGTGAAATCCTGGGAGGAGTTTCTGTTTCCCTTCAGTTCCCTCAGATCTGGATAACTCTGAATAATGAATGCAGCATTTACAAGCTGGTGGAATTAAGCAGCCTTCAGCTTAATTAGGGGGTTGATTATTCAGGGAAGAAATCAAACTGTCAATCAGGTATGTGGTCCAAAGCCTGGTGGGAGGTGGCAAGGAGCTACCTGCAGACAGCAAGGCAAGTATGCATGTGCTTCTTTGGGCAGCCTGACATGCCCACAGCCAGGCAGAGCTTCCCCCTGTGCTTGCACAGACCTCTGGAGTGGCTTTTCACAGTTTGTCAGCATTCAGGAGCTTCCTGCTCATTCCCAAGCTAAGATTTACTATTCATATTACAATATCACTTAAGCATCCTGCATTGGCTCAGCTAGGGGTCACCTGGGCCATAAAGATGATCCCAGAGTAAACTTAGCAAAGTAAACTGAAAAGGTTAGGCTGAGTTTATCTCTTTCTTGTGTGCATTAAGGAAATGAGGTTGTGGTATTTACCATCTTCCAGCTGAGCAGTTGTGACCTTGGAGGCATTTCAGGTTGACAAGAACAGGAAAATTCCATTTCCTGCATGAGTCCAAATGGCAAGCAAAGCCCCAAAAGCCAAACATACATAGATTTTTTTCCATATTTATGGATACCCAGATCTCTTTTCCTAGTGACTGGGTGTGTGAGAAGGCCTTAGATAAATTCTTTCTCCTTCCTGCACCTTACTTCCTCAGAAGGTAAACTGCTCATAATGGTGGAATTTGTAGAATGATTAATCATCTACAGAAAAATGGAAATATTAAGCATGAAAATCTCAGGTATAAGCTTTTGGGGAGGCAGAGGCTCAGCCTTCCTGTAGAAAACATCTGTATGATGGGATCCTAAGGCAGGACTAAATACTGGAGTATTTGTAATGAAGGTACATGTTCCCACATGTCACCTCTCCTTTTTCCTTTTTACTGTTTTTCTCAGCATTGTAAGTTTTCTTTTTTCCTCCTAAGCTCTTGTGCTTTTTGATTTTCCTTGATGGTTTTGTATGTGCTTTCATTTTCTGACAATCTGTTGTTTTTAGCCTCAGAGGTCAGTTTTTAGTCCCTGGCACATGCTTAAATTTTTGAAGATTTAAAGCTTATGAGAGCAGCCCTGATGCCACTGGTAGAAAAACTCAAGTTCCCAAGTAAGGCATAAATTTAAGAGCCTTGTTGAATAGATTTAAATCTGGTATAATGCTGCAGAAGTAGGACAAGTTGTCTGGATTTATACCAGGTGTTTGGAAGCAGAATCAGGACTTAGTCTTAATTTATTTCATTAGAAGCACCTCTAACACCTTAATAGATAGGTGCTCTGTTGTATGAATGCAGTTAAGGAGGATTATTTGGGACTTCCTGTAGACTGTATTTTTGAAGGTTTTCTGTCAGGTATTGCAGAAAGCACTGTGTCCCCAGGGTACATTACATGCAGCACTTCCCAGTGGCAGTAAATGTTCTGGCTTAATCAAAAAGATCACATTTCTTTCTATTACTACCTGCCCAGAGAAGCTAGAATAACTTTTGGCCAAGGAATACATTAGTTTAAATCTTAGAGTTCAAAATGAAATTACATGCAAGTCTTGCAGATATGATTCATATGTCCCCCATTACTTCCAATCTCTTCCTTTTTCTCCTTCTAACTTGGATTTGTGTGAGAATTTCAGTGCTGGCACTGGTGGAGGCTCAGAACAGGATCCAGGCATCCCTTTTCCCATCCATCCCTCTTCCCATCAGAGATCCTTTAGCTCAACCATTCCTGTGCATTGTCTGCTCAGCCAGAGCCACTCTTGCACTCCCTGCAAATCATCCTCAATCTGCCACAGCTTTAGATTTAAATCACAATGCTCTGCTCTTTGCAGGGCTCCTGGTGAGAGTTCTGTGGGCATTTCAGGCTCTTCCCAGCCCAGGGGCTGCAGGAGGATCAGTTTTGCATCTCCCTGCTGTGATGTGTGGATGTCCTGGTTTGGAGAAGTGGGATAACACTGGTACCCACCCTCTGCATGCACCTGTCATGAAGATTTATGAAGTGATATTTTCAAGGACTAAGGCATTATTTAAGCCAGGTGCTGTGATCTATTGATAACAAATGGGATAAACATTGGGTAGTTAAATATTTAAAGCACAATCTTTGGAACTGGGACATCTGTGGCCTCTTCCATCTCTGCTAATGGCTTCCTGCCTGTCCCTGGACAAGACACATCCCTGTCCCTGTCACTCCTCTCCCCCCATATTCACATAATGCATCTATTTACCTGTGAACTCTTCTGGTGAACAGTGCTCTGACAGGTGTTGGTGGAAAGGCAGGTACAGCAGGTTCTGGGTGCCCATGAGACCCCCAGGATCCTCTTTGGATGGAACATTTTATCCTAGTCTGAATCTAGGGATGGAAAGTTGCTCTTCCACCAGCTACCTTCAGTTTTATTTCTCTAACTTTCTTGTTATTATCTGTTCCCAATATTACATCCACTGTGTGATTTGAGTGCCAGGGGTTTAGGGTGTCACTGTGTCCCAGCTCTAGGAAACATCTGACCAAAGGCAGTGGGAGCTGTGTAAGAGCAATGGCCTGAGACAGAGAAGATGGCTGGGAATAGATGATTTATGCAGCACTTCTGCTATTAAACTCTGATCTGGTGATTAGAAAACAAGCACACATTCCTGTAGCTTCATCAGTAAACCTTTTCACTTTTTAAGAGAAACCAGGTGTTCACCTTTCTTCCTGTTTGATGAAGTAATTTCACCTTATTTCAGAGCTCAAGCATGCATATAAATACAGCAAAGTTTTTGACCCTTTTGTATCATGGCAAAATATTCATAGAACCAAATTACTACAGAGGTACCCCAGAATGGTTTATCCAAGAGAATAATGTATCCAGTCAAACTGGGCAGTAGCCCAAACTCCAACTATCAGAGTTGACTGTCTGTCTCCTCCTGGTTTATACAATTCCTGGTTGTAGCTCTTGAGATCTGTCATATCTTTAGTGGAACATCCTACCTGTCCATGTAAAATGAATTCTTCCAGTTATTTACTCATGGAAGTATTTCAGTTTTCCTGAAAGTACATCTTAATCTGGTGTGCACTTATTTGGCTGTGATCCAGTGGCTCACTCAGCACAGACATATTTTATAAATCATGCCCAATGTACTCCCATATATTCTTTGAAGGACTACAACACAGAGTACACTGTGTCCCTGGATTCTTGGTACCAGATTCTGACTCAACTGCAATGTGCATATTTTGTGATGGAGGACCTTTTTCTGCAGTACTTAATGTTCGGTGAGAGTTTAATCAAGAAACATGAGTAATTGGCATTAACATGCACTTCTGAGCAAGAGAACAGCTTTGATAGCATCTATGCTCATTAGACATTTCGTTCCAAACGCTGCTCATTACAGTCAGAGCTCTTCCTATTGGCTTCCACTTTGTAAATACAGCAGATTCTGCTCGGCACAGGAGCAGGCCTTGAACAAACACTCTGTGGTTACACAGAAGGAAGAAGTTTTAACTGTCAAAAAGAAACAAGTGGAACACAACAGCTACTTCAAGAAAAATTCTAAGCAGTGAGCAACACAACAGAAAGACCTTCAATGACAGCACACAGGATTTATTTACTGGCTGCCTACCTGAAGTGGGTAGGATTGATTTTGCTCACATTCTGAAATGGATCACTGGAAAAGCTCAAGCTTTGATTGGGAGGCCTGATGAAAGTTTGTTGGGCTGCCCTTTTGGAACCAGAAGCATGATATGCAGTTAAGGGGCATCAGCCATGCCAGGAGTGAACTGGGAGGGAGCCAAACAGCCTCCATGCTTTGCACTTGTCTGCTTAGGTAAAAATCCTGAACAGAAAATGGACTGTGCCAGCAGGTTTGCACCACTCCCCTTGTCCTCCTACCACTGGGATTAGTACAGGTGAGAGACATTTAATCACCTTACAGTCTCTGTTTACTTTTTAAATGCACCTTAAATACAGAAATGGTTAATAGGCATTAATGAATAAGATTTCCTCTGTCCACTATGGAAATGAAGAACACAGTGTTATGGTGCCAGGGGTAGAGTTTTGGTGTTGAATATTCTATGCCATACACATCCATGATGGGGATGTGATTTCAGCAGGAAAGACCAGGGGGTGGAAGTGGGAAGGGGGCCATCCTGCCTGGCTCTCTAAGGGAAGAAGGTGTTGGGGGCAGCCAAGTTTAGTTTCCCTGGTGGTTGTCAAAACCAGCACAACAGAGTAATGCTGATGTACAGGTAGCTTATAAAATAACAATGTTGTGTAACTGTGGATCTAAAATGGCCCAAAGGCAGAAGTTAGGAAATGTGTTCTGTGTCAATTCACCCCTACACTCTCTGATTAAATTTGCACCCAAATCAAGTAGTACAAAGTCTCAAATTGTTTAATAAGTTGACTTGACTAATAGATTTTTTTTTTAAACAATTACCTTGAAAGTGTGAAGCAGCATGAGCCTTGAATTTTTCAGTAGAAACAGTCTGGGTATCTTGTTCTACTGTTCTAAGATACTTTCCACTTCCACAGCTTTAAAGCACTACTGAGGGAATGTGCCACCTATTATTTCAAGTAATGCTAACTAAGCTTGTGTTGAGTGAAGCACAAAAACATCAATTTCTTTATGTCAGTGTTTGAGAATAATGTGCCTGTGCAAGGACTCTTGGATCCCAGTTGCCTGCTGTGACCATCTGACCTGAATTTTTACCCAGTGCTGCATCCTGCAGGGTGATCTGCAGTAGCCAAATAATTTCAAAGAGCTTTGGGCCCATGTCTTCCTGGGGGTGGTATAGCCAAGAGACAGAAAATCTTAGCAACCACTTCTCATTTAAGGAGCTGCCATTTGAGGACTTTCACCCTGGTTATTATCTAACAATAATATCATATAGGACTAGTCTGGTTAGGCTCTTCATCTGGCACATAGCACTGAAACCCATGAAACTTGGCTTTACTTAGTTTTGGCCAAAATCTTTCTGCCCTGAGCTAAACATAAAATTTGTCAGGATGAAGAATACAGTAGCTGAGTACCCTGGGACAAGAGTTTCTGAGTCACCTTTCCCTAGACAGAATGTTTTTGTTCTTACCAGCCTTACATTCTTCATGTTTGTATCCCAGGAAAAAGGCTTAGATAAAATCATTCCATCTTTCTCCCTGTTGGGCTCAAGGCTGATCTGGGAGACTGGTTCAGCATGAGAGCCCTTCCCCCTGCCACACACCATGCTGCCAAATCTCACCCCTGATTCTTGTTTGCTGCCCTAAAGTCATCCCATCTCATGCCACCTCGGGTGCCATGAGGCATTTATGGGAGAACTCTTGTGGGATAAGACCCTCTTGATGCTGTTTTCTTGTCCAGTAGAAGCACTGAAGGAATTACAGCCCACTGGACAGATATTTATAGATGCTGATAGTCACAGCCCTTTCCTTGGACATGTTCCAAACATCACTTCTCTTCTCAAAAAGTAGTAAAAGCTTAGCATTGTTACTACTGTGGCTGTCACTTCCTAGCAGCAGCCACAAAACATGAGTTGTTCCAGCCAATCAACTTCCATTTCTCATCTCCTCTTTCCTTCATTCTCTGTACTGCTCCTGGGCTTTGTTTTCTCCTTGCTTAGAGATTCACAAGGATCTTCTGCTGGAGTAAAAACTGACTCTCAGAAGCACTCCAAGAGTGTAGCTCTGATTCTTGCAGAACTTGGAGGGAGAAGTCTCTCAAGGGGATAGAAAGTGAGGGAGTTGAGCAAAAGCAGGAGGGTGATACATCCCTGGTGGACCAGAAGAGAGAATGAGCTCAAGGAAAGAGTGTGAAGGCAGAGCAAGGGGTAAAGGATAGAGATAAGAGCATAAATATGGGCAGGAAGAAACAACACAAGGCCTTAAAGACAGAATTAGAGATATGATGAAAAGATTAAGGACTGTCAGTAAGTAGATGCACAATCTGAATGGTAATGGATCAGAATTTTTAGCTGAAGCTCTGTGAATGTTAAAGAGGAGGAAAACAGGCAGCAGAGAGTTTGGAGCCATCCAGTTAGCCAGAAGGAATCTTGACTCAACTCTTCAGACCTCAGAAGCTCACTGGAGCAAGGTGGGATGATCATGAGAACAGGCTTTCTTGGGGAATTCTTGAAGTTTTCTGGATGGAAATAGCATAGAGAAACTTTTGCACAGCAGATTTATATCACTGCTGGCTTTGCTCCTAGCTGGAAATGCAAGGCAAAGTGAAAATAAGTATTTTCCTTCAGCAATCCTCAATCATTGAAATATTGAGTGAGTCTGTGAGTTTGGTTCAATCAATGCTGCTCTGGTCAAACTTGTCACTTATAGACAAGAATGAAAGTATGCTGAAGAGAAAACAAGGCCAGAAAAAAAATAATATTATTGACAATGACCTTTGAGCAAAAGTGGATTTTGTTTCTGTTACACTTGTATCTCTTAAACCTCCCAGAGCCAAGTTCCCAGCAGCAGAGTTCACAGTAAGGTGTTTGAATAAATGACTTTATTTGCCAGAAGTTCAGAGCACTTTCTTCCCATGAATGAAGTGGAAACATCAAGTACCAAGTTTCTTCCAAAACAAATTAATTAGTTGTGACACTTTTTCTGATCCCATGTCTTTGACATGTCTCCTGTGACATCTTGGGCTTTTTGCCTTGCTTTCCTGGTAGAGAAAAAGTCAGTGACCACAAGTCGGGTGTGTTCCAAGGGTTTTGTCACAGGATCTGGGAAAAAATGGCCCAAAACCACGCAGAATTTTCTTTTTTGTGTGTGTGTTCTGAGGGGAATAACCTTAAGAAAAAGGAAATCCTCTGTTTATTCATGGAGCTTATTCTAAGCAGAAAAAGCAGTGAAGGATATCTGGTGTAACTGAAACTAATTACAGTACAGTGCATCTTTCTGAGATTAAACAGTGGCTCATACTAAAAAAAGATAGTCTTAAGTGTTTTGTGAAACCATACTGTCTGCTGATGCTTTCCCTGAGTGTCATGGTGAATATTGAGCTCAGGCCATGTGACTCTGACAAAGTCAGCATAGGCTCCTTTTTTTATTATTATTTTTATTTTTTTAAATTTATGTTGAATACCTCCATTTTGGCTAAAAGAACCAATTTTGAGAGATGGAGAAATGCTGCTTACCAGCAGGATAACCTTGTGTGGCAGCAGCCTCATGATAAATATGCCAAAGATCTATAAGTTCAGTCTGGACCAAAGGGTTCTCTTGCAGTGTGATGATCTATTGTATTGCCCAGCCAACTGGAGTGGCATTAAAATGAATTATACCAAGCTCCTGGTTTGGAAATTGTCTAGTCCATTATGTTTTAAGTACAGATTTCTTAAAGGGCAGGAGAAACCTTGGAGAGGAGAGAATGAATTGGAAACAAATTGTAACCGTGACATTCTGCCCCCTCTCCTCTCCTCTCCTTGCCATTTTTGGCAATTAGGGCATTATTTCCTCTTTCCTGTCAAGGACTGGTAGGCTTTGAAAAAGGGTTTTCAGTCTTTTGCCTTGTGATTTGCAGAAAAGGAATAAAAGAGTTGTTTATTCTTCCATGCCTGCACAGCTATGTGCTTCCTTTTTGCTGATACACATCCTTTGCTTGTTTTCTGATGAGGTTTCATAAAGTCAACATAAGAGATGCACCAGTGCTGCCTGGGCTAAATCCTTGATAATTTACAACTCTTCCATGATGCCACAAACCATGATGTGCTGTACTGTTCAACCAGACTCTCTGCTCACACATTTCTGGTTATTCACAATAATCACATTTATGGTTCTTCCAGCTGACTCGTGTGTGAGAAAGTCTTCAAGTAGTTGAATTCATTCTCAGGTTACTAGGCAAAGTAATTCTCTCTTATTTTCTTTTAGTCTATGCTAATTTTAAGTACCCTACTTATTATCTTGTGCACAGTCAATTATGTAGCTACCACAGCTTCTGTATTTCTGCTGTAACTAGAAAAGTTTTCAGCACCACCACAAACATTCAGGATGCATTCTCTGGTAATAACTTACACTTTTATAATATCAGATAGGATGACTTCCAGGAGGACATTCTGATTTTGGTTTATGCAAGATATCCAGTAAGACAATGCAATTTTGATCCCTTACAGCCAATCAAACCCTGCAAACCCTGATAGTTCAGACACAGAGCACACATACAGGTCTGAGTGTCACTGCATGAGTTGAGCAATTCACATCATCCTGTGCTTACCACCAGGCTCCTCATCTCCCCCTCATCTTCATTTGGGAACTGAGCTCTTATGAGCACTCACTTTGCATTTTGGTCTCTCTGGCCTCCAGTAAAGTGTGCAATTCAGTATGGTACCCAGATAGATCATGTGCTAGTCAAGGGTGAGTCACCTCAGTCTTGGATGTGCAAAATTGCTTTTTGAGTCAAAAGGTGGAGAAGACTCACATCCGTTTCCCCTGAATTCATATGCAGTTGGCTTTGGATGCACCAATCAGATATCCAGGAAGGATGCTCAGGTCACCATGGCTATGATTTTGCATGAAGTTCTTAAAACTGCATTCCTAATTTTGGATTGTGATGCCTTAGTCATCTGCAAGAAATTTGATTTTATATGATCATAGCTTGGTTGCTTATTTTGACAGATACCAAAAATATTGGTACAAGTACCCTTTTCTAATAGCTCATATTGCAGTCTGCACCAATGGATCTGGTTCTCACATGGTTTATGTAAACTTTTCAGTGTGCAATCCCTATGAAGAGATGATCAATTTGTGTAATTTAATAATTACAAACAAAACCATACTTCAGATTTTTCCAGTGTCATGAGCAGCTGTTGATGGATCTACAGGCATAGAGTATCTGTCCATGCCCTCCCCAGGCTCTCTTGGAACTGCTCAGTGATGATAAGCACTTAAACAGCAGGGAATTTTTGGGAACAGTCCAGCTTGCTCTGGTATTAAGAACCATTTAGCAAATGGTGATAACTAATTTAATTAGGATCAGATGCTGATGCCATTTGTGAAGATGATGCCGTATGGACACAACCCACTGTTCTTTGGCTCTGAAGCATCTTTCTCTGAATTTTGGAGTGCCATGAAATACAAGCACAAACACACTGACAGCAATGCACAGTAAGTGGTTGGAGTATTCGAATATTTGTCATTCAACCAAGGTATTTTATCTACTCAGTTGTCAGATGCCATCAAGACCAGCAGTTTTATATTTCTTGAAAGAATTCATTCCTCAAATGACTGTCTCAAAGTAATCAATGTTCTGAAATTCTTGTCACTTACTGTGCAATTTACACCTTAGGTCTAATTTACACACTTTGAGTGCTCAGAAGATTGGTCTGCAGTGATAGTATATGTCTACTTCTTGTCAGTCAATAGAGTGGTTCTGACTAATTGCTGGTGGTTTTCTGCTGCTGTGGATTATGCCTACATGTTCTCTGGAGCATGACTTCCATCTTCTGTCAGTTCAGGAAAAATATCCTCACTTAATAAGTTGCTTTACAGGTCAAGAAAATCCTGTTTGTATTTTTTACATCCTACAATTTGCACAGTTTTCAGCTAAGCTGTGGAGCTCCCTGCCACAGGATAACCTAGATACTGAAAGTTTCTATGGCTTTTGGAAGATGTCACACAAGTTAATGGGATCTTTTGTATTATCTTCTCTCCATCTAGCAATGGTGCTGATGGCAGAGGCCTGATACAGATTGCTGGACTTATTTTGTCAGTCCTGGCTGAAGACATTTTGGATCACAGAGTTGATCCAAAGTATGCATTTGACCATATTTTTATCACTTCCACACATCATGGCTTGTGTTGAAGCACCAGTTGAATCAGCAGCTGTTAAGTTTACTGCCAGTGCCTCACATTTGACCAGCATCAAAACTCACCTTTTGGAGTGGTGATGGACAGAGAGAAGTAACTGAACTACTGCTGACATCTCTAAGTAGACTCCTGATGTCCCCTATTGACAGTGACAACAAGATCAGGATTAACTACAGCCCTACTATTTTTCTCACTTTTTTCTCTGTTCAGGTTCATTCTTAGTGACCTGGATGTTTATTCCCTTACATTGTTCTTGTGGACGTAACACCTGGAAGTTACATTTATCACACAGCTGGATAATGATTTCTTGTTTGACAGCTGAGGGGCCTTCAGCATTTGCAGATATTATTGTCAGTGCTGGTCCTGGTAAGAAGCATTTTATAGATAACTGACAGCTTGCACATCTTTAGCTGTGATATTAGGTATTTAGCAGGATTTGTGGATTCATAGAATCTGACAGGGATAGCAATGAAAACATTTCTGCTGGGGTCCTGTTACAGATGAATATCTATGAAGAATATTCCATTTTCTATTCTCTACATGCCTACTGCAGGTAGCTCCAGAGGGAGAAAAGGGTCAGAATTCTAAATTTTGCCTTATCACTGCATCTCTGATTAAAATTGTTCTTGTTGATAAACTGCAAATTTGAAATCCCATGAAATCATGTAATCTTTGTTTGGAATGGAGGAAGAACTAAGAGAATCTATGCATAAGACTGAAACAGATCTGACTGCCTGCAAAAAGGTTTTTAACCAAGATTCTTCTTATTTTATTAACCAGCTGAGAGTATATCTATTGTGTAACTGAGTTAATGCTCCATTATTTCAAAAATGTGAGTGCCCCACTTTGGTCCTCCAAGAAGTTCTCCAGCACAGTTGTGAGAGAGTTTAGCTCTACTTCCATGGCACATTTTTTCCAGTGTTTTACTCATCAAGAAGCAACGGAAAGATAAAAAAAAATAAATTTAATCTGCTGGTTTCTCATTTTCTCTCAGTTCTGTGAACACATAAGGAGAGATCCTTCTGGAGATACAGTAGCTGAAACAATTCATAATGCTTTTCACAGTTGCTTTTTTGATTGTTATGTACAGACACAGACAGCAGCCAGTCTCTAAGTTTTGGGCAGTCTCCTCATTTTTTGGCTGCTGAGATCCTTCAGAGGAGGGGACAGCATTCTGCAGTGTGTCGTTTGCTGTTGGAGGACTGATGGAAGCTGGTGGCATTTGGCTCTAGCTCTGAGATTTTGCTAGATGGGTTTACTCTCTGAACAGGAACTCTCTCTCCACATTTAAATGTTTAGCTGAGGATGGTTTGCTGTTATAAAATTGGTACACTACAAGTAGGATCAAGATCCAAAAAACAGAGCAGCTTAGATAGCAGCCACCAATGAGCAGAAATCCATCTTTGTTCACAGAACATGCAAATACTGTGAGAGCACAGCGTGGTTTAAAAGGACTGAGAAGAAACTGAGGAAATATAGTATTACACAAGAGTAAGGTACAAAACATATCCCATAAAATCCCACATCCCTATTTCTTGAATAATTCTCCTTTTTCCAATCAGAGTTTCCAGGTTCATCAATATTCACAATATGTGGTTTAATAACAAAGACCAGTGTTGTCTGAATTTTGGCTTTTTCTTGTTTGTTTGTTGGTTGGTTGTTGTTGTGGTTTCCTTTTTTTTTCTTTTTTTTTATTTATTTTTTTTTTAATAAGCAACCTGCAAGGGTTTTTCAATAATAAAACCAGTGCTTAGCCTCAGTCAGAGAGCAAATCTCTCATTATGTTGCAAGTTGCTCAAATCTACAGGAAGATGAACTCCTGCCCTAAGCAGCAGGGGACAACAGGTATGTGCTAAAGAAGGGGGAAGGGTTGGTTGCAGGGCAGGAGCAAATGATGCAAAAACAGGAAAGGGATGCTTTAATTTTTAAAATCTGAATTGGTTCAAATCTTTTCAGGTGAACAGCACTACCCCAGCATAATGAAACAGAAAATTGCAGTGCTTAACCCTGGAAGATGAGAGATGTACAGACTAAATCCATAATGTTCACAGCAAGCAAGAAATGGCAATAACTTTCTAGCTACGAGTCTTGGATGCTGCTGTCAAAAGCACTGATGACATTTGATGCAGTAAATGAGACTGGAAGGAAAATTCAGAGTCAACATTTGCCCTGGGGCTCCTGACAAGTAGATGTATACTGATGGTCATCAGGATCCTCTGCCAGTGGAAGAACATGTCTCAGGACATGTTGAAATTGAGTTATCACTGGCTAAATTGAATTGCAAGAAATTTATTTGTGTGTGTGTGTGTGTGTGCAGTCCTTTGAAGTGGAAGAGCAGATACCCTGCAAGCAGAGAGGAATGAAAACCTGGGGTGTGTTTCAGTGCCTGGTATCTGGGAACTGGGACCCAGGATTTTCCTTACCAGCTGAAGAGCTTAGTGATCTAGTGAACATGGAGAGACATAAATACTCGAGAAAATTTCTGAGTGCTGTGAATAGAAGCTTTAGGAAGGAACTGCCTCCACTTGTCCAAGTATTTGTTCCTGTTCCAAAACAGAGTTCCTGTAAGAGTTGTGAATTAGAATAACAGGCAGCTTGTCACTTCTCTTACAGAGCAGCCACTCAAAGTTCTCCAGACTCCAAACTGTACAAACTATTTAATTTCTAGTTCTAAAAAGCATATTTAATCTTTGTTTTTATTAAGCTTTCAAATATTTTTTGGAGCTTTGTTAAGCTGGGATTTATGGCTGATACAACATCAGGAAACTTGCAAAGCTCCTTTATTTTTCTGTTTGAGGGTAAAAGTCTGAAAAAGCGAGTATCATTATTTTTGTGTCACTGTCTGTACATGAAATACAAATTTTAAATCAGATTTTGATCCCATATATATATATATATATATATATATATATATATACACACATGTGTATATTTATAGATTCATAGATTTAAAATTTGTATTTATATAATTTGAAGACCTCTTCCTCTATCTGATTAATTTTGTATTTTAAAAAAATAGATTTAGAACTGAATGAAAAAATATGACCTCTATTTTTGTCTTTATTTAGAGGAATACAACTGATTTCAATAGAAGTTGCCTCTGATTAAAGCTAGTGAGTGGATCAGAACAGCCTTTATGTATCAGGGTATAGAACAGCAAGCTGAAATCACCCAAACGAGTTTGCTGTTCAAGCTAGGATTTAAAAGTCCTGGAAATCCTATTTATGTAATTTTTATTTCCTTTTAACCCCTTGGCAATAGCTGGTAGGACTCCTGCCATAAGCACTAATGAATTTTGCATTGAATTCTGACTCTTGGCATTTAGGGCTTAATAAAATCTTCTTTTCTTTTATCTGGAAGATTCCTTTTCTGCTAATTGGTGTCAACATCAATCAAGATCAGAAGTGCAACAACACTAGTTTAAAGGCCTTTTGCTTATCTGCTTTATACCCCAAGTAATATGGAGCTGTAGTCAGCTTTCACATAAAAGTGGCAGTAAATATCCTTTCACTGTAAAATGCACAAAATTCTTAGAAACTTTGAAAAGTGGTCCTGTTGCTGTAAATTAAAAGCTGCTTTCAGAGGTCTGTCAGTTACACAAGTGGCATTTTGAGTGAGTGAGGCTGTGCTGAATACTTTGTGTAGCCTTAGAAGAGCTTCCTCTAGACCTCCAAAAACATGGATGAAACCTTGGAGTTTTTCTTTAGAGGAAGATCCTCTGAAAGGTAAGGGTTGGATCACAGCTCCATAAATGCACATGACTAATATCATAAACATTTTTGTGGGAACATGCATTGTTTATGCAAGTTAAATGCATCACTAAAACCTGTGGCCAGGGTAGGGTTGGAAGTGTGGTTGCTGATGGGCAGCACCTTGTTTCCAGTAGAGGTGACTGCCTCTTGCTCTGTGCAAGGCTGGAGCCCTTGGATCCTACTGAATTTGGGGTTTGCCCAGGTCAGAAGCAAGATCCAGACACTCAAGGACTCTGGATAAGTCCCTGCAGAGGATGTTTGGTGCTGCACAAAGTGTTGTGTGTGTTGGTGAGACAGTGGCTCCTGGAGCAGTCAGCTCCCCCATCCCTGCAGGAACTGCTAGAAGGGTGCAGCAGCACACCAAATTCAGTTGTAGGGCTGCAATGACTTCTTCTTCTGTCTGCTGGGAGATTTGGAATGCTGCTATTTGTCTAGACAAGCCATGGAAGGATGACATCTAAAATAAAAGCAGCAGCCCATTACACACAGCTCTCCTGAGCTCTGATCCCCTCCTGCCTGTCCTGCAACAAGGAACACAGAAGTGTGATCCTTACAGTGGCAGGGACCACAGCCTCTATCCCTGACAGTGACAAAGGGTAGGTGTGTGTGAGCACCAGGACCAAGCCAAGGACTGGAGCAATGACTGGGAAAGGAGGAATGGCCTTTAGTAGAGACCAAAACTTGTGTGGCACCCCAGCTCAGGGCTCCCCACCTCCATCACTCCTAGTGTGAGAATGGAGTTCAGAAGGCATGTGGACATCCCAATGCCTCTGTAGGGCCAGCACAGAAAGATCCATTGATGAATCTGGTTGTGTCCTCTGAGAGACAATGTATTGATCTGTAAAATGTGAAGCAAAGGAAAAGATTTTTCTACACAGAGAATCAAAGACACACAGTAAAAACTGTAATTATTTCCTTTAAAGCAAGGGTAAATGACATGCAGGATATTTCCTGCCTTTCCCAGGGCAGAAAGTACTTTCATACACAGCAGCAGTATGAGACTGAAGTCACTGCTGACAGAGGATCAGGCACAGCAAACAGCAATTTCCAGTCCTCCCATGCTACCTCGAGGCTCACACTGCTGCACAGCTCGTTGAACTGCAGCATTAGGGTGGCTTCATCCTGTTGCCCAGTGAAGCCTAAATGAAAAATGGGGAGCTCATGATACTTCGTTAGGTGCTACAGTGCCCATAAAGCAAGAATATACAAGGGAAGGACAAGCATGTACATGGAATCACAGGATTATTTAGGTTAGAAAATATCCTTAAGGTCATCAAGCCCAACTGTTAACCCAGTACTGGCAAATCCACCACTAAACCATGTCCCCAAGTGCCACATCTGTATGTCTTTAAATACCTCCAGGGATGGTGACCCCAAGCCTTCCCTGAGTAGCCTATTCAATTGTTTGACAATCTATAGTGAAGAAAAGTTTCCTAATACCAATGTAAACCACCCATGGCACAATTTGATGCCATTTCCTTCTGTGCTATCACTTGTTATTTGGTAAAAAATGAGGCTGATCCCATGTGGCCACACTCTCCTGGCAGGGAGCTGTAGATGATAAGGTCTCCCCAGGGCAGCCTTTTCTCCAGGCTGAACAGCCCCATCTCCCTCCACTGCCCCTCCTGTGCTTCACTTCCCCTCTCTGGGCTGCTCCAGCCCCTCCATGTCCTTCCTGAGCCGAGGGGCCCAAACTGCACACAGCACAAGGTGTGGCTCACCAGTGCCAGCACTGAGGGGCAATCACTGCCCTGCTCCTGCTGGCCACACTGCTGCCCCTGATGCCACTTGGCTTCTTGGCCCTCTTGCCCCACCTGGGCACACACTGGCCCACGTTTGGCTGCTGTTGGCCAGCACCCCCAGGGCCTCTCCTGCTGAGCAGCTTTCCAGCCACTCTGCCCCAGCCTGGAGCACTGCCCAGCCTTGTTGGGACACAGGGGCAGGACCCAGCACTTGGCCTTATTGAACCTCATACAGCTGCTCTGGGTCTGTCCATCCAGCCTGTCTAGATCCCTCTGCAGAGCCCCCCAGCCTCTAACAGGGTGCCACTCACACCCAACCTGCTGCAAATTTACAGACAGTACACTGGCTGCCCTCACCCAGCTCATCAGGGAAGGCTTTGAACAGCCCTGGTCCCTGGGGATCAGCAATGGCCAGCTGGATGCAGCACCACCACCCAGGCAGTTCTGGGCTCAGCAAAGACTGCTCCTGTCCCAGCTGTGGCTTTCTGACTTTCCCAGGAGAGTGGCCTGGGATGCCATTCTGACACTGCTTCATCCCACAGTGCAGCACAAGGCTGTGTCTGGTCAATAGAGCTGGCAAATCTGCTGGTGTCCTGCAGGCCATTGTGCATTGTGAGTAACAGCTGCCTGGGGAGCAGGTTAATGGCAGGCACAGGCTCTGTTTGCTGTAACTCACGTGAATAGCTGGGAACAGAAAGGCTGAACGTTGCGATGACAACACATCAATAAGCAAAGCCACTTTCCCCACCTTTTGACATGAATTACCTGTCTTGGATACTGCACTATAATCAGAGCTTGCATCACCAGGAGGAAAATAAAGGCCAGCATGACCTTCTGGAGCAATAGGACCTGTTTTCCTGGGCTGATGAGAGAGTCATTAGTCTGAAAAGTTACTTGGGCTGTCAGTAACCTGCTCACTGTGTGATGCAGGGCCTTGGCTGAGCCACACCTCTGGGTTTAATTTATCCCTTTTGCACAGGGTGAGTTCTTAAGGGATTTTGGAGTAAATGCAGGCATGATGGCTGGGCAGCCTGCAGCACTACAAGGACAGCACGCAGACTTTGTGCAGAATCAAACCTGAGCCCTTTGGGATGGATCACTGGGGCACAGAGGGAGGGAAAAGGGAGCAGTAGCTTTGCTGGGATTTCCAGCAGCCCTCCTGACCCACCTGGCTGTGTGTGCCCTGGTACTGGGGAAGGAAGCAGCTACAAAAGCAGCGGGACTGATTGTGCTCTCCTATCAGCAACAAAACAGACTAGTTTGTCACCATTCACCTTCCAGGCAGATCAGGGCAGTCCTTAATGCTGGTCTTAGCTATTTCCCTCTTCATTTTACACATATTTCAAACAAACAGGGATGACAAAAGCATGCAATTTATTGCAACACACAGTGCTGATAATTTTGCAGGATCTGAGGCCAGCTGAACAATATGCTGCTGACCTTAAATTGCTCATTCCCCTTTGCTGTTAAGTAAAAGAATAAATCAGTGGATAATTCCTTTCTCTCACCATACCTCCTCTCCCTCCTCCATTTTTAAAGTCAGACATCAGTCCTTCTTATTTAGTCATGACAATGCAACTAGTACAAAGAAAGTCTTAGTAACCAACCAATAATATTTAGTTTCTTTCATAGTGTTAATTAGGTGTGCTTAGTGACTTTCTGAGAATGGCAGGATGCTAACCTTAGAAACTCAGATAATCCTATTGTCAAATATATTTGTTTAATAAAATAGGTTTGTTTCCCTTTTCTTAAGAGGAATTAGCTTAGAGGATTTAGCTTCTCCACTAAAACCCAAATTAACCAGGGATTTCTGGATACCAGTGTATGTTGTGGGCCAATGATTGCAGAATTACCTGCTGCTATACCTTGTCTGAGCAATGTGTGCAGCTGCAGCATAGCACAGCTGCTTGAGGAGCTGGAAGAGATGTAAAACCATATTAATCCTTTGTATTCTTACCTGAAGTTGTTGAATCATGTTATTAGAACAAAATGGGGAAGGCTCTTTTTTAGGATGCACAAAATATGAACAAGGTGCTCCTGCTGCTGTTGAACACACTCTTTGGTAAGTGCACCTCAATTTAGATTTGGAAGTACCTCAGAGCAACTAGTTCTTTCTTTCATTTATGCATGTACACTTTTTGAATTGGAGAGTCTCAATTGCAGTGTACCCTCAGTGCCTCAAAGAAGTGAAATGACACACAGGAAAAGGGACTGCATAATAGCAAAAAGCCACATCATACAAGTCTGAAGTTTCCCATGAGCTAATGGATGTAGTGTTCTTAGTGAATTTATGTAGGCATGCCTGATTAAATGTGGGTTTTTTTACAGCATCATGGCCACACTGAGCCTGGCAGCACCTGTGGGAGCCTGAAGTGTGTTTGTTCCCCTCCCTGTCCTGCCCAGTAGTGAGGCTGTTCTGTGTCCTGCCCGACTTGCTGTGCACAGGACAAAAGGAGCACAGGCAGATAGAGGCAGGCACTTTATCTGAGCTGTCCATATGGGACCAGAATTAGGATTTCCTACCAGCACAGAGATCATTCTAATAGCAGGAAACAAGCCATAGGAATTAAATTATAAATGTATATGCTGCCCTTAGGGGATATCAGTTTGTATCACAGAGTACCCATAACCATTCCCTTTTGTGCTGTTGGGCAGGGAGGCCAGTTAAGCTGCTCTGTGGCAAATGAACTGTTAATATCTGAGGCACCCTCTTAGAGAAAGAGGCATGAGGGCACTATGTCAATTTATTGTACTTCAATGAAATATGAACTGCAGCAAAAATAGGAAAAAAATCTGTTTCAGTGAACAATCACATTTTGGAGTGTTTTTTTCCTCAGTGCTAGAAATTTAATAAAACAACTGGAAGCCATCAGGAAATATATATTTTCTGACTAAGGAAAAAAGGTTTTGGGTTTGTTCAGGAAAGCTGAATATCATTCTCATCTCTGTTTCAGATGAGCCATGTCACAGAGGCTGGCCATGATTTGATTTCTTGACAGGCTGTTTCCTTCAGGGCTATTTAGGCTTTTGATTTCGCTTGATATGGAAGTACCTGCAGTCTTCTGAGCCTTTTATCTTGCAAGAAACACAATAAATTTTTATATAAACAAAAAAGAATTTTAAAAAAAAGTGCCAACAGACCAGTTTTGTGAAGCACAGAGCCACAAGGTTAGTAGTCCTGGATAAGCAGTTGGCTATGAATTGCCACTGCTGATTATTGCAAACCATGGCAGTGACAGTGTTTTCTGTCAGAGAATCATAGAATGACTTGGGTTAGAAGGTACCTTAAAGATCAATTGGCCCTGCCATGGGCAAGGACATCTTTCATTTGGCCAGCTTGCTCAAAGCCCCATCCAGCCTGGCCTTGAACTTCCAGGGACAGGGAGCCTACAACTTGTGCCAGTGCCTCACTGCCCTCACAGGAAAGAATTTCTGTCTAATATCCATCATTTCATTCTCCTACATGGTCTTCTGCAGAAATTAATTTTACAGAACCAATATCCATCATTTTATTTGTTTTAAATTTATCTGCCATGAAGCTCCCCTTCACTCTTCTCCTTAGTGGTTCCCCCCCTCCTACTATGAGACAGAATGAGTAATAAGAAACCATTCAGTTTGTACTGGTTTAAGACTTGTCATCCTGTGCTTTATGACTTAGAATTGGTCTTGCTAGGAAAAGAAGCACTGGGAACAGAGACTTATTCTCTGTTCAGAATGACAGCAGGATAGACAGGTGTCATCTCATGATGACATTTAAAGGTGGACGAGCCCCATGAGTGAGGGAGTTCAGTCTGATGCAATCAGTGTCAACCCTTATGAAGACTATTTTTGTCAACTTTATTTATTCCTTTGAGACATTGCTTTATAATAACAGGAAGACTGTAATTTAAATGGTTATGGGGCGTGGGTGGTTGAATTATTCATTCTTTACAGGAGACAGACTCCATCAAAATCCAAATGTGGCCAGCCTGCAATATCCTCTCTCTTTCCTTCCCACCTGTTCTGCCCTGAAACACAAGAATACTATGGCTCCTTCAATTAATCTGCAGGAATGGAAAATTAGCATCTTTCCCTTTTATTTAAGGAAGATGCTTCATCCCTGAGACTTTTACAGAGACACCTTAATTAGTCATCTTTCCAAGGTTTCATTTTATTAAGAAACAATGCAGCATTTTGAAGACAGCCTATGTAAGAATCCTGAAGTTTATTGTAACATGGATCTCTAAACCACAGAAATAAAGACTTGTGTGGGGAGTTTGCAACAGCTTCTACTATTTAAATACTAATGTGCATACACAGCTTTGTTCTAGATACCAGTCATTTGATACACCTTTGGTTTTGTCCCTGCCTTTAAATACCTGAGATTCCTTCTGAGATGCACATTCTTAAAAAAACCCCAAACTACCAAAACCAAAACAACAAAAACCCCCAACAACAACAAAAACCCCCACAACTGAAAAAACCCAAGAACAAACCCACCAATCTTCTCCCCAGCTTGTGCATCTAATGTCAATACTCCCTGTGCAGCATCTGTAAAAAGTGGTTTCATCCAGGCTGGTCCCTCACCTTATCCAAATGGTCCTTAGGCCACCAGCTGCTGCTGGAGCAGAGAGGCACATATGGGGGAATATACTGACCAAGCCATGCCAAATGTATTTGTCACAGCAGCAGCCCTCTTTATCTCTCTGTCTCTTCCTCTAGAAATCTTGAATGTGTTTAAATATTAAAGCTGGACACATATCAGTGTATCCCCTGTGGAGTCTTTCATTGAAATATCCAAAATGCAATAAAATCAGCTGGTCCTTTTGATGTTTGTAAAGTGATTGCTCACTGAGGCTGGACTGGGAGTCCAATATCAGACTCCCATAAAGATATCTACAGAGTATTTCAAATAATGCTGATAATTGTAATCTTCTTGCTGGGTATTCCATTCTGCTCACTAGCATATCCTTTATTTTTTAAAAAAGGCTGTTTAGGAAGATCTGTTTGCTTTATTTCTACCTCAATGTATCATTGATTTTCTTTTAACCAAAAAATACATTGAGGTTACAGAAATCTATTAATTTCCTAGGCAAAACTGATGACAGTACTATCTAAACCAGAATTATTTAATCTGTGCTGAGAAGAGAAAGTGGTTGCTGTGTCAACAAGGTGAAAACTCAGCAATTTTAGCTTTTAGGGTTTTTGCCTTAATTACACTGCTCCAGCTGCATCTCCCTATGAAAACAAATGGAGAAGGACAACAGACTTCCAGATACTTTTCATGATCACAGACCCAAGCACAGCAGGGAAGAACAGCAACTTCCAAGCCCTTCAGGATTAAGTTAACATGCAGAACAAGCTTATGTGCTTTGCTTTCCAAAGCAAACCCTTTCCACGCCCTCAAATCAAGACTGGTAAGATACAAGGACAAACGTCCAGCTCCTGCAGAAATATTTATACTTCCATTTAATTTTCACATCAGGCACCAATGCTATTCATGAAGATTAAAAATGGAAGTCAGAAGACAATAGAGGTTCTCAGCCAAGCTAGGATTGTCTGTCAGGAAGAACAAATTCTTTCAGCAGCTGCCACATTAACCACTGGCCTCAGTCAGTTTTCCAGTGAGTAGCAGGCACTTTTCCAACTTTCTAATGCATACTATTGCCTTGGCAAGGAGTAAATGGGATCTTGTTCCAGGACACTTGTATCTAGAGCATACTTTGACTCCTTGCTGTGTTTGCAGAAATTCCAGGTACACATCATTAATCACAAAGCCTGTCCGATTCCTGAAATATTTAATACAACATTGGAGCGGTTCTGAATTATTTAAAGCAATATGCAAAAGGTTCTCTGTGATATACATGCAGGGATTATTAAGAACCTTGTTAAACAGACTCAGCTTGCCAGAACCTGCTATCAGCTCCCCATATTCCATAGCCCTAACTCGAGGAGGGAAAGAAACAAAATACTTCTGTCCAACAGCCTCCTGCTTTACCCTAAAATTTACTGCAACTGTTATAAATAAGTGAAATGGTTTTAATCTACCTAATTCGAGACTGTTCAAAACATGACAGGGAAAAATAGCCAGCACATTGTAATTTGGTATTAGTGGAGAGTGGGAAAGCTAGGAGGTTTATCTGATCCTCCTGATCCTGTAAATAGCCAGATAGAACATGGGGACAGATTGCCTTGCAAAGTGCTTTGATCTTATTTATTTATTTATTTATTTATTTATTTATTTATTTATTTATTTACTTACTTACTTACTTACTTAATTTATTTTCCTGTAGAGACCAGGAATGAAAGAGCAACTTCTATAATGAATGGTAGTGCTTCAAAATGCATTAAGAGTGAAAAACATTATTTGTGTCTACTTGAGAAGTTCATTCAGCTCCTTAGTCAGAACAAGTGAACCACAGTCAGATCAGTACAAAGGGCTCTCCAGGAGCCAAATAGCAGAGCTGGACATTAAAATGTGACTTCAGCTTAGCCTCATAAGCAGTTCAGCCCACATTTAAATGGTGACTTTGTGGCAATGAGATTATTTATGGGTTATAATTATGCTTCCCACTGAAATGGTCCTCAGACTCATTATAAAGATGGGCTGGGAGAAACATCCTGAACCCTAGAGAAGGGAGAGGTGGCTGAGTAATTCTAATTGTCAAGAGAATCAGTTCCTACATCCTTCCTCCTCCTCCTTTTCTTACCTAGCCATTTACTAGAGAAGATGGGGAACAGCCCCTTAAAGGTCCTTGAGAACAGATGTTTATATATTCAGAATCCTACAGATGTGAGCATGCCAGGTGACCCTAAGCTGGGCTGCTGTCTCAGTTTGATGATGCCTTCAGGCACATTAGCAGATACACTCTGGTTATTTTCTTGAAACTTTTCGTTCCAGCCAAGCAAGTGAACTGAAATTTCCTACAGTTTTTCCCTTTAAGCTTCACACAGAGAGGCTGAGATTCTCCTTCAGTCACAGCATTGCAGAGCTGCAGTTCTTTGTGCAAGTGTGCCCATACATCTTTAGGCTGGCCCAACAGGAACACGGACATGAAGGAGTAATTTTCAATAGAATATTATTTTCCCTCTGTTTCTAAGTAATTTATCGCTGAAAAAAGCCCAATCAGTTTTCCCCGAAAACTACATAACATTTTCCCATTGTTAACCTTAAAATACTGCAATTAAGTGGTGAAGAAGGGCAGAAGAGGGATTACTGACATGTATTTTTTTAGCCAAGTAATCACAATGGAAGCATTCACCTTTCCACTCATTTTGAGATGGCCATGAACCTATTATATAGCCAGCTCTAACACACCAGGGTAATATATGATGGTGGATCATCTTAGTTTATCCATTCAGCTTGAGTTTACACGGGCTGAAAATCTATTTGCTTTTCACCTCGTTTAGCCTTGATTTAAAGGTGTGACAGGAAATAAGTGGCTGCCATAGCTCAGGGTCTCTGTGTGGAGTAAAGCCTGTCACACACTGCTGCTGGGGTTCCTGCTGCTCTGTGGACACAGGGTGTGACCCCACAGCACAAGGGACAAAGGCAAACACAGCTCAGTGCCTGACAACGAGGCAGGCACAAAACACTCAGGATTTTGCCCATTCCTCTGTCCAGTGGTTTGATTATTGGAGAAATCAAAGGCAGTCCCACTGCCCCTCTACATGGAGTGCTCCTGGGGCTGTGCAAAGCATCAGGAGGCCCTGACTCACCAGGAACTCCAATTTCTGCATCTGTGAAAGGTTTTGAATATTCTGGGAGAGATAAGAGCCTCTGGGGGCAGCTCTTCTGCGTGGTATATCGTGCTTCCACTGGTGTAGGGCATGCCAAGTTTTGTGAATTGTTTCATAATGTCATGCAGAGTAAGGTGCTCTCTTTCCCCTCCCTCCCCAAAACTCCCCAGACTCTGCTGACACTGCATGAGGCAGATTTTGCCCTATACACATTTTGGTCATTAATTCAGCACCACATTCTCTTCAATTCATGCACATCCAAAATTACAATATAAAAATTGACCAACCAGTGCCTTGTCTACTTGTCTATCCTCAAGGCAATGTTATCACACCACAGGTACAGCTAGCTCATATTTCTTTCTTTCCTTTTTCAATGTTGCCCATAATATTTAATTTAAGCAATTTTAAAACCAGGTGACAAGTCCAGTTGTTGTCA